>NC_141364.1:37269954-37424954 GCF_057382095.1 Aulonocara sp. 'chitande type north' Nkhata Bay
ATAGAAAGGTGGCTCTGTGCCCTAAGCCTACCTTTGTGTCTAAGGTTAGGGAGTCTACCATTGGAGCTATCAGTTTTTCATCCACCGGCCATTTGCTGATGAGAGCCAGAGGCGGCTTAATTCACTTTGTCCTGTCTGCGCATTATGCATTTAGCTAAACAGGACTCAGGGGTTTAGGAAAAGCAACCAATTCTTTGTGTCCTGGGCTACCTCTCATAGAATGAAGCCTATGTCACATCTATGGCACAGGGGCTATTATAAAAGGATGTCTGTGGACCCCGTGTCCTCGAAATTGTTGGTTCGTCTTCGAGAGACGTTGTGGTAGTAGAGCTTCCATGATTGGTCACGCCAGAGGGCACTTCCCACAGTGAGATATCTCACTTGGTTTTTAGAGAAAAGGGGTTACGGATGTCATCAAGCATTTCCATGTGTTAGAGCCCCAATTTAAGCTCAGGATATGAGGCTTGAGGCGACATTTTATCCAGATGACATTCCCTTTCCTTCATGTTTTTGCTTCTTTGGTGAACATAGATCCTTGATATCTTCAGTCTGAAGCTGCAGAGAAATTAAAAAATGCCTCCATAGTATGTAAAAGAATATGAATTCTGCTCTGGTGAACTATGTATGCAGCTTGCCTCTCGCCACATACATAATGCGATTAGGCGGAACGGCGAAAAAATGTTTTAATATACAAGGAATTTCAAAATAAAGAAGCGGTATAATATGTTGTCAGTTTTTGTCTTAAAAAAGTTATTGTCACACATTATTTATTTAACTGATGTTTTTATGCATAGGGTAATTCATGTTTTGTTTTGCTTTTTTGTCCTTTCACAGCTGACACACCTCAGCAGTCACCCAAGAATTGGACTGAATCTGAAGTAAGCACCTGGCTAAGATCAATTGGAGTGAAGGAACAGTACATAGAAAAGCTCCATGAAGAAGAAGTAAATGGACAAATCCTACTTGCACTAAATGAGGACTTTCTAAAAACAAAAATCTACATGAAGTCAGGGCCTGCTCATTTGATTATTCAGAGAAGAGATGAGCTTATCAACTCCCAGCAAAAATGTCAAGAAAAGAAAAAAACTACTGGTTCCAAAAGAACTGAGTTTGAGGAAAAGAGGAGTCAGAAATTGGTTCAGTCTGTTTCAACAGTAAGTGATGGTCCTCCAGCACAAACTACAGAGACAGAACAAGATGTCTTTGAGGAGAACCACGCTTCTCAGGAACAATGTGTGTTAATCTCAAAGGAAGACTGTAAACCAAGGCCATTTGATCAAGAAGGGATTGATTTTTTATATGTGAAACACAGAATCCTGCAGCCTGAATCAGGTGCTTTTAATCTGATATTGCCATGCCACGAATTTAAGTCTTTTGCTGTAGCTGCTACATTGGATCGCACAAGACTCCAAGCTAAGTTTGCCAAAGAGGTTCTTAAATTTGCAGCTGGTTGTATGAATATCAGATCAAATGGCACAATACACTTTGGTGTGATGGACAGCAAAGAGGATGGAGAATATGTGCACGGTGAGATAACTGGTATCCCTGTAACAGACAAGGATATTTATGTCGATGCTTTGGACTACATTGAAAGGAGTTTCAACTCTGACACAGAACACATACGCCAGTGTGTGCGACCGCCAAGGATCAACTATATATTAAAAGAAATCACAAAAATCTCATGAATTAGAGTCAGATATTTATAAAAATATTACAGTTACAATATAAACAATATAAACAAATGGAAGCTGATCATTTCTAGGATGCTGGTGTAACATTTAGGCTGTATTTGTAACTATTTCCAGATTGTCCTGCTGAAGAATCCAGAGAACGAAGAGCAAATAAAGAGTCTGCAAGAACTCATCAAAAACCTTGCTCCACTTTTTCTGGTCTCCTCCACCATCTGCATTTCCCAGAAATCCAAAACCGACCAAAATTCAGAGAGGTACTACGGAGTCTCCATGTCCACCAACGGTCCTAACCCGGGGAAAATTGTGATTGCTGCCTCCTGTCTTAGCAAATGGGATGAATATGTATCTGGTGCAGTGATGACCTATTATCCAAAAAAGGTCAAGAAAGATTACTTTGATGGAACCATTGAAGTACCTGGAGACATCAGGTGTGAAGCATTTAATCTCAGTAATGATGAAAAAATGAACCCTTGCAGATCATGTCACAATTTGTTTGGCTTGAACACAACAGAAACAAAAGAGTGGGAGTATGGTAACTGTGCTGAACCCGAGAGCCTGAGCAACTTGCTTACAAATGAGGAAGAAGTTAAAAATAAAACACATGTGCACGAACACTCAGCTGAAAACAGGCAGAGAGCAGAGGAAGAGGTTCGTAAGGATCTTATGAGTGTGTTACGAACAATTCAGTTTAAGACATGGACAGGAGAATTTTACACCCCAGAATCATAAGGTGCAGAGGTGACCTGATACATCTGCTTTGGTCTGATTCTGATGAATAAATGATGCTCTGACAGAATGAGTGTGGATTTGCTCAAACTGTTTACTCTCCAGCTCCGTATAATGTGCTTGTTAGAAATTATATGTAATAATAAAATCAGGCTTCTACGTTTTAAAATGCAATATGAAGGATGCGAGACAGCAATTATTGGGAAGAAACACCTTTATACTGGTCTATACCCAGGATGCACATGAAGTAAAAACAACAAAACCATTTTTTCCTTTTATGATCCCATCTATAACCTCTTTCATAAGCGCTACACATGTAGTTATAATAGTTGTAGCAGTTATAGCACTAATTATATTTCTGCATTGTAAAATCTAACTTGTTTCAGTTTAATCCTGTAAAGTCTCAACCATGAAATAATTGACAGAAAACTCAACTGGAGTGCTTATTGAACCTTCTAACAAATAAAATAAATAAACTGCATATGTGAGTTGTTTTGTTTTTTTCCACATCCAGCATTTTTGTGCAATTTATTGTTTTTAACATTGTGTGTCTGCAGATTCTACTGATGAATTTATCAGAGCTGTGACGGGTTTTTAAATCCATAACTGCTCATTCATTTTAGGAGAGCAGAATTTCTGAGAAATCAACAAAAAAAAAAAAAACAAAAAACAAAAAAAAAAAAAACTTGAAGGTAGTGATGGCCCGCTTGAAGCTGACGCTCCGGAGCGTGTGTCGAAAAAACCAACACACTGGTTCAGAAGCACTGTGTCGAGGCTTGCTTCGTTTGGCAAAAGTCACGTGACCAGTGACGTCCGAAGCTTCATTACGCACGTAACTGCTTCGGTACCTGATTCAAACAAATATAAGGAAGTGAATCATCCACGGGATTCGTGGAGTGTGTTGATGGTGACAGATAGCGACGAGGTGATCATTCCACTGACAGATATGGAGCCAGCGAGGAAGAGAGGACGTTCTGGCGTGTGGGAATATTTTGAGTTGATTTTGCTCAATTCATTTTATCTGCCGAAGTGAAAAACTTGAAATGTCCAAAATCATGTTTTCATAATGTAAATATCATTACAGCATATGACTTCAGGAACACTTCCATGTGAATTAAAGCTGATGAAGACTACAACAATGTATTTGACACTATACGTACATGACATTGCTACAGTTTAGAAAATCATTTTGTTTATTGTTTTTAGGTGATAGTCTGCAGGACCCAGGAATACCTGCATATCTACCAGCTTGCAGTGTAGTTCCTGCACTCCACAGCCTCTTCTGTTCCATGCAAGTGGATTTTCTCCAGGGCAGGAGAAACTATTTCTAAGAAAAGAAACAGACTCAGCCAGCGCACAGTAACACTAATCCTCTTTTTAAATGTAAATAACAAAAGGGCTACCTTACATTGATCATGTTTTTACTTTGCAAGTTCTTGATTAGGGGTGGGTTTTGATTATCGCTTTTCTGATTACAATCCATGCTAAATTGAATAAAGTGATATTGATTCATTAAAATCCCGTGTCGATTTGTAAATTAACGTTATTATGCCTGAAACGCCAGCATCTCAGGTTAAACCTCACAACATGTCGTCAAACACCATGCAGCTAAAACAGTAACTGGGAGCAGGTTTACGGATTCTGCATACAAACGTGAACACAGAGCGCGGACCCGACGCGTCAGAGTCAGATTTTGGTGCGTCGTCGGGTCCGCGCTGTGTTTGCCTCTTTTTTTTTTTTTCGCTGGCTTCTGCAGCTGCAGGTTTCATAACTCTCTGTTTACATCTCTAATTAAGTCTCACATATGTCAGCTTTCTTTTAATAGATACGAAATTATGGATATATACTGTTAAATGATCAGAATTGTAATATTTCTGACTGAGGCAAAACTTTCCAGATTCCAATCATATTGAATCGGATCCTGTATCGAATCAAAATGATTCTACAAATCAGTGACGATGCAGCCGTTCTCAGCTCCCTAAGCATTTTCCCTTTCCAGTTCACAATCAATCCCACCCCTAGGTCAAAAATATGTATAGGACAATTGGCCTCATCTAATATTTTGTATGAACCTGTCCAGCTGTCCAGTGATTAAACGACAAGTAGATGGAGGCAGGACTTCACAGCAGGGGCATACTCCATAATGTGCTGTGCATTATCATATGTATATTATATATATTGCTCACTTATTGTATTTACCAACATCAAGGAGTTATCATCAAAGAAAGGCCACCATAGTGCATGTTTAAATAGGGAAAGTTTATTGATCAAAATGTATTACGCAAATACGCATTACATTTTTTTCAGCCCCCCAATCGAGAAAACAAAACCAATTACATGTTCAAAGCAACGGAACGGTGGCCCAATATCAGAGAGAACTCCACTCTTGAGTGAGCAGTGATAATTGAGCAGTCCGTTTTATTTTGCAGATTCAAGCTGCTCTTCAAAATTTTCACCACCAGATGTCACCGGAGAGGACTGTGTTGAAAAGCTTCGAGTAATGAACCGTTTTTCAATACAAGCTTCAGTGCTTCGGAAAGCTTCATTTGGCCATCACTACTTGAAGGCATTTCTTGTCAGGGCTCTGTGTGCGGGCAGGTGGAAATGTGGATCCAAATGCAGGACTCAGAGACGAAATGTAACTAAAACCACAGCTTTTATTGCTGGCATGAAACCAAGCAGGCACACACAGGCAGGGTCTGAGGGTACGACGCGACACTGAGCACAGGAAAACACAGGGCTAATATACACAGGGTGGTAATCAGCGAATGGGCAACAGGAGGGAGACACAGCTGGGAGAGATCAGGGTTAACGAGACGGGGGGAACCAAGCTGCACACAGTAACATAAGAGAAAGACTTTCACAATAAAACAGGAAACATGAATTACTAAACAAGCATGCAGACTTTACACTGAGAGACAGACAGACAGAGAATGACACATGGAACCTGAACTAAACTAAACGTGAGATATAACTGAGAACAAATCCTTAAGCACGGATAAACAGAAACAAGAAATAATAATCGTCATCACTACAAGAATAAGAAAACAATCCATGAAGCAGAATTAAACCGAAATATAATAAACTCAAAATACTAACCGTGACATTTCTGCCTTCAAGATACTGAAACAGATGCAGGAGTGGTGTAACATGCCTCAAGGAAGTAAGAGGTGGAAGGAACGCTTAATGGACAAGGCGGGTTAAACTGCAAGCTTTGGAAACAGGACCATTGTGCAATCTGTAATTTAACAATGAATTCATGTGCTTTCACTTAGCAGACTCTTCACAGCATCTTCTTTCTGGGAAAAATCAACAAACCTCCCTTTTTTCCCCAAGAAGAAATCATCAGGGATATTTTGTCAGGCTTAAAGAAAAAAAATATCCCAGGCCTTTCGACTTTTATCGGACTCAGCTTCCCCGGCAGAGCCTCCAGTTTCATGTCATGTATAGTGCAGAGTACTTTCATACTGATGAATTCAAAAGCTGAAAAACCTAGTGTACATTATGTTTCAGCAACAAACAGTGAAGAGTCGGGCACTTTTTAAAGGATCTGTAGATTGCAAACACAAAGCTAAAAGACTGAATGTCAATACTGGACTTAGATCCTTGAGGATATCAACACAACTCCAGGGAGGTGATACTCTTTATTACTGTGGAGTTCATGGATGTGCAAATATTATACAAGGATTGCATTCAGCAGATGCTTTGACAGATTACGTTTTTGATTTCAAGTCTGAGATAACAATTAAAATTGTCTCTCCCTGTGTATAATAAAAAGTAATGGCCTCATTTATGTCCTCAAGAAACAAACCTTACGTGTCTCTAGCCAGTACAAAACATCACAGCTTAAAGTTTAAACTTGTACGCACACCATGATTTAACACCAGCGATGTGGCCGCAGTCATAGCAATAGCGATAGATTTATTTAACTGATAGAAAATGTGGGAAAAGAACAGCAGTAATGCTATCATTTTTATTATTGCATGTGGTGTTGTTATGCAATTAAATTTAGTATAAAAATGTTCAACCTGTGCAGACACACAGGTTTCTTTTCTTTTTTTCTTTTTTTATTTCATTGACACAATCGCAACATTTCACTTTTAAATGAACTACATCACCCTTAATTTAAACACAGTAACACAAAAGCTAACCAATTATGAACCTAATAAGCTTATATCCTTATATTTCTAAATAACATTAAAGCTACACTCGTTGACACAGTTCTAATTAGGCATAAATCCATCTATTCTTAATTCACTGAAAATAAGCAACTGTTAAAAAATAAAATTAGTAAATGGTATGTATGAATTTTTTTTTTTTTTTTTTTTTTTAAAAAGCACTTACTTTCATTTTAATGACTGGAATTTAATTTCTAGCAGATCTTAGTTGGCAGTTGACTGTATCTGTAACCGTTTCCAGATTGTCCTGCTGAATAATCTGGCTGGCTGGAAAAAGTTAATATGGGCATGTGCAGTGAATATCAGCGCTATGTGGCCAGAAGTGTGATAATATAACTTATTTTGTGTAATAAACAACTGCAAGGATAGATGATTACAACAAATAGATGACTAATACATAAAAGTAATACATAGATGAATAATGATGATGAGTTATGATGCGTAGTCATGGGAACAAGCGGGTTTACAAACAGGAGCAGCTGATTAGCATTAGAAAAGCTGAAATAATACCTCAACTGAAGCCAATTGTACTAAATGCACTAAATGTGCACTGTTACAAGAATGTTTTTCTTTCTATTGTTTTCTATTATTTTAAGTTAAGCAGGACAGAGTTAAAGAAAGATTTACCTGCCTGTACCGCCGGTCAGAGGAGGACACGAGAGATTCAGCAGGTTGTTTACGCTGAATAAATGGCTTACAGTGGGGCAAAAAAGTATTTAGTCAGCCACCGATTGTGCAAGTTCCCCCACCTAAAATGATGACAGAGGTCAGTAATTTGCACCAGAGGTACACTTCAACTGTGAGAGACAGAATGTGAAAAAAAAAAATCCATGAATTCACATGGTAGGATTTGTAAAGAATTTATTCGTAAATTAGGGTGGAAAATAAGTATTTGGTCACCTCAAACAAGGAAAATCTCTGGCTCTCACAGACCTGTAACGTCTTCTGTAAGAAGCTTTTCTGTCCCCCACTCGTTACCTGTATGAATGGCACCTGTTTGAACTCATCATCTGTATAAAAGACACCTGTCCACAGCCTCAAACAGTCAGACTCCAAACGCCGCCATGGCCAAGACCAAAGAGCTTTCGAAGGACACCAGGAAAAGTATTGTAGACCTGCACCAGACTGGGAAGATTGAATCTACAATAGGCAAGCAGCTTGGTGTGAAAAAAATCAACTGTGGGAGCAATCATCAGAAAATGGAAGACATACAAGACCACTGATAATCTCCCTCGATCTGGGGCTCCACGCAAGATCTCATCCCGTGGGGTCAAAATGATCATGAGAACGGTGAGCAAAGATCCCAGAACCACACGGGGGGACCTGGTGAATGACCTGCAGAGAGCTGGGACCAAAGTAACAAAGGTCACCATCAGTAACACACTACAACGGCAGGGAATCAAATCCCGCAGTGCCAGACGTGTTCCGCTGCTGAAGCCAGTGCATGTCCAGGCCCGTCTGAAGTTTGCCAGAGAGCACATGGATGATACAGCAGAGGATTGGGAGAATGTCATGTGGTCAGATGAAACCAAAGTAGAACTTTTTGGTATAAACTCAACTCGTCGTGTTTGGAGGAAGAAGAATACTGAGTTGCATCCCAAGAACACCATACCTACTGTGAAGCATGGGGGTGGAAACATCATGCTATGGGGCTGTTTTTCTGCCAAGGGGACAGGACGACTGATCCGTGTTAAGGACAGAATGAATGGGGCCATGTATCGTGAGATTTTGAGCCAAAACCTCCTTCCATCAGTGAGAACTTTGAAGTCCTTAGGGACTAGTAAAGCGCTATATAAATACAGGCCATTTACCATTTAAATAAATGCAGATGCTTAATAACACAAGCTGTTGCTACGAAATTGATCTAACCTTGTTCATTCTTTTATAGAACCTCACAAGACATTACAGAAAGGTCACACAAGAATTATTTGGTAGAGGACTATTTTTGTGTGTGTGCATGTGTTTGTGTCCATTTTTTGGTTTTGTTTTTGTGTCTCCCACAGCCTGTCATTGCTGGATTTTAGTTCAGCAGATTTAGCCTGATAAACTGGCAGATAAACACAGAGGCCACACAGTAAAATGTACTGCCAAATTTTGCACCATTCGCTAATATGCACTTCTGAAGGAACTTTGGCGGAGACATTCAACTGATGTCTTTTGTTTTCATGTGTGAGGATCGTTAGGGGAGGCGGGGGGGGGGGGGGGACCTTGAGTTGACACTGTTGAAAGAATAGGGTCTAAGGTGAGACTGAGACAAAAGATAAAGCCAAGGGTGTGGACAACAGTTATGGAAAGTAGTCCCCTGCTGAATAAATGTCTATCTACTAAAGGGAGAAAGAAAGTGTTGAGTACTGTTCACTGTGTTTCCATTAAAATTAAATTTGACATGACAAATGGCATATATCAATAAACAGTGAAGGTTCAGTTCAGTGTCCCATTTTAAGATATGGGACATAGAAAAAATACTCTATGAACTACTATGGAAATTCTGGCTACATGCAAACAAACACAAAGTGTTTATTTGGAAGAGTTTGTGATGAACCATTTGGAGAAAAGTGTGAACCTATGATTATTATCATGTGTTGTTGTCTCCATTTGTTTATTTGTTTTTTTAATAAGGTTTAGATGTATGCAAATATCATTTTTATCCATGCAATTTTTTGATTGCTCTATACATAACAAATGTGAAAAATATTGTTTTTCTTTGTTTTGTTCAGATGTGACTCAGGCCACCACTCAAATTCAAATTTTATTTGTCACGTACACAGTCATACACAGTACGATATGTAGTGAAATGCTTGGACAACTGCTCGTGACCTAAAGAGAACAAAAAAGGAAAAGGCTATGAATAAGATAGGAAATAAATATGAAAAATTAAAAAGGGTAAATTTAACTAGGAAGGAATAAAATATAAATTAAGGTTAAAAATGAAATAACTGTACAACACAAATTAGAATGAAGGGTAAATTTAACTGGGAAGAATAAGATAAAATATATAAATTAAAGTTGAAAATAAAATAACTGTACAACAAAATACACAATATAGAACTATATAAGAATGTATGAAGAAATCTAAATATAAATAAATATATACACAATAACAGCAGCTGTACAAGTATTAACTGGAAATGAAGAATATAGTGACCAGTGTTGTGCAAAACCAAAGTCCAGAAAGTCCAGTGTGTGTGTAAGAACCATATGTGTGGGTCAGTACTGTGTGGTGGTGTGATTGAGAGACCGTATCGCCTGCGGGAAGAAGCTCCTCCTCAGTCTCTCTGTGTTGGTCTTCAGAGAGCGGAATCGCTTTCCTGACCTCAACAGAGAGAACAGTCTGTTGTTGGGATGGCTGAGGTCCTTCACGATCTTCCTGGCCTTGGTCCAGCACCGCCTGCTGTAGATTGAGTGCAGGTCAGGGAGCTCGGAGCGGATGGTGCGCTCAGCTGACCGCACAACCCTCTGTAGAGCTCGTCTGTCCTGCATGGTGCTGTTCCCGAACCAGGTTAAGATGTTTCCCGCCAGGATGCTCTCTATGGTGCACGAGTAAAAGTTCCTGAGCACCTTGGAGGGCAGTTGGAAGTCTCTCAAGCGTCTGAGGTGGTAGAGACGCTGTCGGGCCTTTTTCACCACGGTGTTGATGTGACAGGACCATGACAGGTCCTGCGTGATGTGAACTCCGAGGTATTTGAAGCTGTCCACTCTCTCCACTGGGCACTCGTTGATGACGGGGGTCTGGTAGTTCCTCTCCTGCTTAGTGCTGAAGTCCACTATCAGCTCCTTTGTCTTACTGACGTTTAGAAGGAGGTTGTTCCTCTGGCACCAGTTCTCCAGATTCCTAATCTCCTTCAGGTAGGCCGTCTCGTTGTTATCAGAGATCAGGCCCACCACGACGGTGTCGTCAGCAAACTTGATGATGGTGGTGGAGCTGGTAGTGGCCACACAGTCATATGTGTACAAAGAGTACAGCAGGGGGCTCAGAACACACCCCTGGGGGGCTCCAGTGCTGAGAGTGGTGGAGGCTGAGACATGTCCGCCCATCCTTACTGCCTGTGGTCTGCCAGTTAGGAAGTTGGAGATCCACTGACACATAGATGAGCTGAGTCCCAGATGCTCCAGCTTGGTGGTGAGTGTGGAGGGAATTATGGTATTAAATGCAGAGCTGTAGTCTATGAAGAGCATTTTAACATAATTCCCCCTTCTAGTGTCCAAGTGAGTGAGTGATGTGTGGAGGAGATGAGAGATGGCATCGTCTGTGGAACGATTTGGACGGTAAGCGAACTGTAGTGGGTCCAGTGTGTCTGGTAGTGAAGAAATGATGAAGTCTCTGACCAGGCGTTCAAAGCACTTCATCACTACTGAGGTGAGGGCTACAGGGCGATAGTCATTGAGAGAAGCAGGGTGGGGTTTCTTCGGGACAGGAACAATGATGGACTCTTTGAAGCATGTGGGGATCACCGACTGAGATAAAGAGATGTTGAATATCTCAGTGAACACAGGAGCTAGCTGGTATGCGCAGTCTCTTAGGATACGACCTGGGATGCCGTCTGGTCCTGCTGCTTTCCTGGTGTTCACGCTTTTGAAGGGTCTCCTTACTTCATGCTCGGAGATGACGAGCACGTTTCCGGTGCTGGCAGTATCTTCCTGTCTGCAGCCGTTAGCGCCGCTAACACTAGCATTGTTGGAGACCTTAGCTGCAGCCTCGAAGCGAGCATAGAAAGTGTTCAGCTCGTCTGCCAGAGTCACGGCCGCGTTCGTCATACCGGTTGTTGGTGTTTTATAGTCCGTTATTGTCCTTAGTCCCCGCCACAGGCTCCTAGAGTCACTCTGTTGGAGTTGTGACTCTAGTTTCCTCCCGTAGCGCTGCTTCGCCTCTTTCACCGCCCTCCGCACGTTATATGACGCGGCTTTGTACGGGTCCATGTCCCCCGTCATGAGTCCCGTGTTGTAGGCAGCGGTGCGGGATCTCAGAGCGTCGCGGATGGTTTTATCCACCCACGGCTTCTGGTTGGGAAACGTTGTGATAGTCTTTGTCTCCACGGTATCATCCGCTAGTTTCCCGATGAATCCCACAACCGCTTCCGTAAACACGTTGACGTCATCGTCGGAGCTGTTTCTGAACATGCCCCAGTCTGCGTCATCGAGTGCGTCCTGTAACGCGGCCACCGATTGATCCGTCCAGCGCGCGACCTTCCTCTGAACCGGAACTTCCTGTTTCAGCCTTTGTTTGTATTTTGGCATGAGGAAGATGGCGGCGTGATCAGATTTGCCAAACGGAGGGCGGGATTGTGCCTTGTAGCCGTCCTTGACCGTAGTGTAGCAGTGGTCCAGTGTCCTTTCACCCCTGGTGGGGCAGGTGATGTGTTGATAAAAGTTCGGCGCTGCGCGCTTGAGGTTGGCGCTATTAAAGTCCCCCGTCACAATAAGCGCAGCGTCCCGGTGTTGTGTCTGGTGCTGTGTGAGTGCCTCATGCAGCTCGCATAAGGCGGTGACCGTGTCCGCTTGTGGTGGAATATAAACGGCACTTACAATGACCGATGTAAATTCCCGAGGTAGATAAAAAGGACGACACATGATGGACAGTAGTTCCAGATTTGGTGTGCAGGAGCGTGTGAGAGGAACAACGTTCGCACTGTTGCACCAGTTGTTGTTTACCATTAAACACACGCCGCCTCCCCTTGACTTCCCCGAGTCCCGTGTCCTGTCCATGCGGTGAACCGAGAAGAACTCGGCCGGCTGGATGGCGTGGTCCGGCACCGCTGGGTTCAGCCATGTCTCGGTGAAGCAGAGGAGATTGCAGTCCCGAATGTCTCTCTGGAACTTTATCCTGGCCCTGAGGTCGTCAAGCTTGTTCTCCAGTGACTGGACGTTGGCAAGCAGGATGCTAGGCAGAGGTGTGCGGTGTGCACGAGCTCTCAGCCTGTTCCTGACGCCGGCTCGCTTCCCTCTAGGCCGCCGCCGCTTCCCTTTGTTCTCCCTCGAGATCTCACTCGGCCAGCTCGGATCCGGAGTTAAAAACTTCGAATTGTGAGTACATTGTATACCAATAGAAACAAGAGTGTCACTGTCATACCTAATGTACCCAATGGTGATGATTTTGCCGATTTAGAAACGCTGAAAACTAACTTAAAAAACAAAGACAAAGAAAAACAGGGGAAGAGTTGTGACAGATGTGTGAATATTTTATAATAAATGTTCTTGTTTTAAATTTTGGTTTTCGTTGACTGTTTATTCATCCTTATGGTATATGTGTCATTAGTTTAAATTCTCAAAAAGAGATGTAGGAAGACTAAGAGGAGGATGAAACTTTTTCACATGAAATGTATAATAATAACAAGTATTGTGAATAAGAAATGCGTTTCTAACATAGATGTTTATGAATCAAGATTTATAAAACACTAGTTATGTAACTGGTATCATTTTGGCTTTAAAATAAAAACAATCGAACTTGTGTTTTATGAACAATTTGATGTTTTGATAATAATTAATAACTGCATTCAATGTCACTGATAGTTTTAAAGACATTAATATTAAAATGTATAAATTACACTTGAAAGCTGTACACTACTTCATTTTCAGTGTTTGTGAGCTTTTCCTTGCTCAAAAGCAAGGTAAGCTTTAGGTGACACTGTTGAAAAGAGTAAGGTGTAAGGCGAGGGAGATGTTCAAACTGAGATGATAGATAAAACTGTGTCTATTGAGAAGGTCAAGATGTGGACTACAGATGTGGAAATTAGTACCCTGCTGATTAAAGCTTTTAACTAGTAAAGGGGGACAAAGGTCTTGACTACTCTATGTTGTGTTTCCAGACTGTTTTTTAATTAAAACATGAAAACAACTTTGCTGTCCATTTTGACAGCTTCTTTGTTTGACAAACAAGTATCCTCTGTAGTTAAATGTAGTTTCTACTAAATGCATCAAATCCCCAAGGCCAAGTATTGCATACCACACGAGGACCTTAAGAAAGTTATTCATGCTTTTGTGACCTCTTGATTAGACTATTATAATTCCCTTTACTTTGGTCTCCACTCCACCCTTCTTTATAGATTGGAGCTTTTGCAGAATGCTGCAGCACGTTTTTTCCCAGGAATTGGAAGGTTTGCCTCTATTACCCTGGTCCTTCCTGACCTGCATTGGCTTCATATCAAATATAAGTTAATATGAGCATTGAGTTTAAAATTCTGTTGCTTACCTTTAAAATCATAAACAGTACTGCGGCATGTAACCTTAGGAGAGCCGTAAGACCATCAGGACAATGACTTTTAGTGCAGCCTAGATCTCAGCTAAAGCAAAGAGGTAACCATGCTTTTGCCCTGGCATGCCCGAGACTCTGGAACAATCTTCCTTCTGCTATTTGCGTCTTTTATTCCATCCATTCATTTAAATCAGGGTTAAAAACTTAACTGTTTGACTAAGCATTTTCAGTGAGTTGTTGTTCATTCCCTTTATTTTATTCCCATGTTATTTATCTTCTATTGATGTACCAATGTATAAATATGGCCACCTTATATTTACAAATAGTCATTGTGTTTTTTTAAATTATGCTGACATAATTTATTTCTCATTTTATCTGTATTGTTTGTTTAATTATCATTTCTATTTTGTTAGTTTGTACTCTGTTATGTCTGTTATGTTTGAACCTTGTTGTGAAGCACTTTGGTGTACCGTATTGTAAATTTGACATGACAAATGGCATATATCACGGGAAATTCATGTAAATAGAGCTCCTCCAGATATTGGCTTAATTTTTATATAATAGGAAGTAATTGAGTAATGCTGCTTAATTTTTGTAATAATTATTGGTTATTTTGTTTAAAACCAACAACAAACAACCAGTGTTGTAGAAAAGTAGAACCCCTAACCTTTCCCCCTCCTGACCCCTCCTCTTTAGTTTTACACTCCCTTCCTTACAGTGGCAGTGATTGGTTAAATCCTGTTGAGTGATGTTCTCTTCAGGTTGGGTATTTAGAGACTATGGCTTAGATATTTTGTCTTAAACTTTATTGCACGGTCCTAGGTATCGGCTGAATCATCCTGTTTCCCCTTTTCGGCTCTTCTCCTTCTCCACGGCATCCTCCTCCTCTTCTTGGGCTTCTTCTGTACATCCTTTCATGTGTTGTTAATTATTAGTCCTTCCCCCAATGTCTTTATTCCCCACAATCCATAAAAAGGTATAGTTGACACACTCTGCAATGTCACCTTTTTTGATAGTAAAAGACCCATAGCCACAAATCTCCCATAACTCTCTGGAGGGGATTCAGGCTCCAAGAGAAAAGAACTTTATCATTTTGGTTTTCTTATTCATATCAAACAATAATATGTAACCCATGCAATTCGTATTTACAATAAACCATCACACTGTTAGTGTTTCACTCTCTGTTCAAACCAGTTATCATGCAATTCTGTTACGGGGACTCATGGCTATCAGGAGTACATATACCACTTTAATCTTGACTTTTTAGTCTTGGATTTATTTTTTTTTTTTTTGTGACAATTTGCCCTGTAACACAATTATGATCTGTTCCTCCACATATACATTTCTATGCTTTAACAGCAAACAACAGATTTCCAGACCATTTTCTTGGCTGAAACTTTCTTTATTTCACACTATACCTCTAAAACCTTACCTCTATAAGTATATTCTAAGGTTTTATTCAATTTAGCCTCATATAACAGTCGGAGAATACGATGAGGTATCCGGGCTTGGCTCCTGAAAATTACAACAGGAAATCCAGATCTTTCTGCCCTCCCTCCCTCAGACATTGAAGTCTCCACGGATTATTTTAGACCATATTATATATACTTCATATTAACAACATCATAGGAATACAAGATTATTAAGATCCAAACCCATAACAAATATATACAAATAAAGAACCAGAGAAACGTATTTCCCACAAACGTTTCTCAGGCAGGCACATTCAGACCCGTTGGCATATAAGTTTTCAGTCTGTCTATCCAGATCTTCTCCATCCTCCTCCGCTGACCGACCGACCGACCAACCCGGATTAGCCTGCAGGCCCATGATGCTCAGGGCCTCCTCTGTGTGTTCCCTGAAGTGGATGGCCACTGTGGAACACGGCTCACCTGCCCGAACGGCATACAGGTGTTGCTGTAAGCGCCCTCTCAGGCAGGCCCCAGTTTCCCCCACATACATTATCCCACAACACCTACACTGTATTGCATAAACCACATTTTTTACCTCCAAGGAAAATCTTCCAGAGACCGCCCAAGAGGCCCCACTATGCGGATTATTAATCATGTGGCTATATGTCAAAAAGCGCTTGAGTGCATCAGGTGGTTCTCTTTCCCTCCCCCCCCAGTTTGGCCCTAACCAAAAGGTCACCCAAACTAGGATTTTTCCTAAAGGCCTTAATCAAACGTACCTCAAATACACGACCCCGAGTTTTCATGTCACCAAGGTTCTGTTGGACACCGGCAAGAAAAGGTTTGTAACTCTCATGGAACGTACTAACAAAAGGTAAAAGACTATCCCTTTCAACTTCATCCCCGATGGCATTTGGATCGAGAGGAGTGCCCTTATCATCCTCCTCACGGGCGCTCGGAGTGCAGAGGTTCGAGAGTGTATCTCTGTATACTCTCCTCAAAAAGGAACGTGAATAGCCCCTCCTTCTCAAACTTTTAAACAATATGCGCGTTGCATTATTGAAGTCCTCCCTTTTACTGCATATCCTGTGAAACCTTAATATCTGTGATTTTACAGTCCCTCGGAACGTGTGAGGTGGATGGTAACTGGATTTGTATGAACGCATGCGTATCGGTGGGCTTAAAGTATACTCTCGTGTGCAGCCTCTTCTCCTCCTCCCCCTCCTCAAAAAAAACCCGTAGTATCTAAGAAATTAATCTCAATATGGCTATACTCATACTTCAACTTTATTGATGGGTGGTGAGTATTTAATATATGTACAAACTGATGGAAGGTGTCCTCCCCGTGTGCCCACGCGCCCACAATATCATCCAAGAAACGTAAATAAAATACTGGCTGTAAAGGGCACTTGGCCAGCGCCTCTCTCTCCCATTCGCTCATATAAATGTTCGCGTATGAAGGAGCATATCTTTGGCCCATCGCCGTGCCCTCCATCTGTAAATAGACTTTATTTTCAAATTGAAAGTCATTATTAACCAGGCAGATTTCTAGCAGCTTCAGAATCTCCACGTCCGGACGCGCAGCATCCGGATAACGGCGGAAGATATTGCTGACTGCCCTCAGACCCATTTCAGTATTGATGTTCGTATACAAACTATCAATATCTATTGTGAATAAAAATGCATTGATGGGCACTGACAGAGCGAATGATATTTAAAAAATGATATGTATCCTTGAGATAGCTCGGGTGCCTATTAGATAACGGCCCGAGAAACGAATCAATATATTGCGAAACATTATATGTGGCGCTACTACAGTCCGAGACAATCGGCCTCCCGGGTGGAATTTCAAATTTGACAGTCCAAGTATCGGGGCTCTTATGGATTTTAGGCAAGAGGTAAAACAAACGCAGGCGAGGATCATCCGGGCCCAAGAAATAGTCACGTTGCTTAGCGGAAATATGTTTATTATAGTACAATGAATAAATGATCTTCCTGATACTCCGCTGCACTTCAGATTGGATCGAATGTGAAATACATTTATAATACTTTGTATTGCCCAGCTGTCTTTGGGCCTCCAATCTAAACTGTTGTTTATCCATGATGACTATTTTGGACCCTTTATCCGCCGGTTTTATCACAATGTTTTCATTCTCCTTCAGTTCCCTCAGAGCCTGCCGTCCCTCCCTCGAGAGACCGCCCTCCCCACCCACCTGCGGCCGAAATGAATGAAATAACCGGATATCCCTCTTTATTAGATCTCTGAGCGATTCACTCAAGGTTCCCCACTCCGGCTCCCAAACGGATGGCTGAATAAAGGGCTCTCTACAAAAATCATCATTATCAAAGTAGTCCCTCAACTTTAATCGTCTATGATAATAATGCAAATCACGACGGAGTAGCTCTCGGGAGAAACTACGCGGCTTTGGGCTGAAAGTAAGGCCCTTCTCTAATAGACTTAGTTGTGCTGACGATGGAACAAAAAGCCTGGAAAGGTTTAACACGTTGGAGGAAGAGGACCAACTTAAATCTAGCAGAGGAACAGGATTCATCTCCTCAATCCGCTGCTCCACTCGCGGTTCTATCATCCCTCTAAACCCTCACTAAGTCGCAGGCTTTCGCACCAGCTCCCAAAGATTTTTCCAGCAGTCTCCTTCGTCCAGTGAATACCATCTGCTGTAGTGTGAAAATGTTGCTGTGATATACATGGCAAATAATTGTAATGCGTGCTAATGAAATTATTAATCATGGTGAGATTATACTGCTGAGTTTTGGACAATGACTTGGAGAAATGGACGTGAGCTACAAAAATATCCGCATTCGGAAACGCGATTTTCGCACCATTCACCACCCTACGCAATTGCTTGATCGAAGTCTTTTGAGGGTCCTGATCCTTATTATTTAGGCCTATAGATAGCACCACCAGTCCCGTATTGTCACATACCAGTGCTGTCTCCAACAAGTTGAAGAAATGATAGAAATTCGCACCCGGATAGCTCTCCACTTGAATCTGATCGTTATTGAAGGGGGGTATCCTACTTAGATTAGAATCTCCCAAGAAAACTATAGGTTTATTAACCTTAATTCTCCAATCCTGCAGTTTACGACTAACCCGCGCCCGATGGTAGGTTGGCGTATGCCACACCCTCTCCACGCTCTTCGTCTCGGCCCTCGCCCCAATCGACTCTCACCCCTGTGGGCTCGCGTCTGCTGCGATCCTCAGTTTGCTTTTTTGACCCCACGGTTTTAAATTCTTCCACAGAGTCATTGCTCTCATTATCTTCCTCGCTCAGGTGAAAATTGCTTTTAATATTAAAATAGTAGGGATCAGCGCGGTCCAGTGAGTCACTGCTCAAGGCGCCCGCTGGCTCCTGCTGTTGCAGGGCCTCAATCGTCATCTCACCCACTTCCCTAACCCTAACCCTCTGAAGAAGCGACAGCAGTCGCGAAACGTTAGGGATGCCCCTCAGACCAGCGTGAACCAGGGTTGTAACTCCCCCAGAACAAGGTAATTTGGAGTAAAAACAGTTTTTTTAGCCTCACTTTTTTACTGGGAGTAAAACACAATTGGTTCTCCCAATGTGGGCTTAAATTGAATGATTGAACAAGGCAGTGGGTAATTTAAGTCTCCCACTTTTTGGTTTTAAACCTTTTTATTTAAACTAAGCAGGAATAAGCAAAACTAGCCCTCCCAATTCATATTTTACTTTTTTAACTAAGTGGGAGTAAGTTAACATAGCCCTTCTGCTTCAAGAATTATCTTCTGGGGAAAAGGAAAATTAGTTATTGAGCCCTAAACCAGGAAAGTAAGATTTCTTTTAACCCCCTTCTGGATTTTAAGAGGGGAGCTCAAGTGTGTTTTTAAGCCTATATCTTCCTGTGGGAACTACATAAGACTGCAGCCATCCTAAATGAACTCCAACAAAATAGACTATATAAAGGAGTAATATTATGGGGGAAAGGACACGGTTAAAAGAAACCCAAAAAGGTACAGCACACTGTACAGGAACCACGGAGCGGCAGGCGAAGATGAAATGCATTATGGTGAACCGCCCAAGCTGTTACTGGTTATCACGCATACCAGAAGACTGCTTCGGTGTGATCCAGTGGACTCAGGCTACACGTGGAAAGGCAGGTGAGCTCTCCGGTAAGACTCCTTTTGAAATCCAGATGGATGGGGGTTGGAAGAGGGTCGTAAGAGCTGGTCTGAGGGGACAAGCAAGGTGGGGTAGGGGGGAGAGGTTGATGGACATTCCATTTTTGAAAGCTAAGATAGGCACTTAACATGTAACACAGAGTATGAGTATGTTCAGGTATCTTTTTATGGGTTGGGGAGGAAGGAGGGAAGGATAGTGAGGGAGGGATTAGGTGTAGCACACATTTTTTTAGGAAGATAGCTAAGATGAGGTTTTATTGGATGTATTATTTATGAAAGATTTTATTGGTCTTTTAACTTTTTTCCCCTTGTTTTTGTATCTGGCCTGGTTAAACATAGACGCCTCCACCACACGGGAAGATATATGACACAATCAAGGTAAATCACAGTCTAAACAGACAAACTATAGGGGAGATGATGAGAAATGTCCAAATATGAGTAATATCCCATGGTACCACACAGATCCCCTTTATTCTAATAGATTAATAAAGTGATACCTTAATTGAGGCAGCATAGTTGAAACTAACATTGCTGCCATTGAAAGAATTAGTCATGGAAACGTGTGGTTGTATTATTAAAGGAGGATGCTGCCACATTGAGGAGAGGGCTAGATTGACTAAAGGGATGTAATTCGGCTAGTTGGCCTTTAGGACCATTCAGGACGAATCTGCAAGAACTTTCAGGCAAAGTGTCCAGTCTGGAGATGCAGCTGGAACAGGAGAGTCAGGAGAAAGAGACGGCCCTGTCAAATCTAGATGTGGAATAAATCAGGACGAATAAATCTAACCGAAAATTGTCCGTTAATGAATATAGCATCCAGATTGACAGCTTCATCAGAGCGGGTCTTTTAGATCTACACAGGACGGCCTGGCAGACATTGGAGGAGTGATTCTTTTATGGGGAAATATGTTTTAAGTCTTTTATGCAATTCGGTGTAAAGAGGGATGATATAGTTCTGTTTTTATTATTTATTAATAATTTTATCCAATTTTATTGGTTTTTATGTTTTTTATAGAATAAATGTAGCCAGCATTGGAGGCTAAATTTTGACACTGACGGGTGGGCTGATCTTCAAGAGTTCAACTAAAACTAATATAGTGTGAGTGCTGTGGTTACTAACAGCTGCATGGACTCTGATATTTACTAACACACAAATAAAACAAAAAATGTCATAAAAACCTGAATTCTCTGAGGGTGAGATTCCCCTCATGGAGGTGAGGGAGGATCGGCTCACCTGTTGGAGATAAGTCCATTTTAATTCTTTTATGTTTTGTGCTTATATATTAAGCATTGTAGATTTTTTTTCCCTATTGGTTGCATTCACAGAAAATGGGGACTAAAAGCGCTGTATTCCCCTTATATTGTATACATATTAAGATAGCTAAGGCTGACACAGTAGGACGCAGGAGGCAAACAAAGGAGGAACATAAACCACACTGGGACATTGAATGGAGAGTAAGGGTCCAGTCGGCCGCTAGGACCGTGCACCTAAGCTTAAAAAAAGCCAACTAAGCCACAATCCCCTAATACCTAACCCCCTAACCCTAATACCAACAATCCTTTTCTTTAAGCAAATTGGAGCAGCAGACATAAGAGTTGGCGAGCATTATCTTAATGTCATACATTGACTCATTTACACATTCATTCTGGATGTGTAAAGTGCTTTGGGGTCCTTAGGGACTAGTAAAGCCATTTACCATTTATATATACGTTTTGTCTTTTTTGAATGAATGTAATCGCATTACTGATCACTATTGTGAACTAACTACATGTTTGTGTGTAAGTAAAGTCTCTTTGAAGCTCTCATGTTTGCATATTGTTTGAATGTTGTGTAAAATGTAACTAATTAACCTCATACTTTATCATAAATAGAGAATTGTCATGGTCCTGGGTCGGTGACCCAGCGCTTTGAGTTCATGATTATTATTTTCTAGTTTATTCTGATTTTGTATTAGTTCTTGGGATTTGGTTGTCGTGTTTATTTTCCCTACCTGTGTCTCCCTCTGTGCTCTGTACAGGTCCCCGACTTTTGTGTTGTAAAGCAGTCTGTGTGTTTCCTGTTTTACTTTGTAGGTCTGTGTCTCGCTATGCCCATTAGTTCCAGCTGTGTCCCCTCCTGTGTGCCATTTCCTGATTACCTGGTGTGTGTATTTGTGTCTGCCTGTGCTTCTCGGAACAGAGGACGCCATCATCTACCTGCTCAATCGTGTCTACACCCATCTGGACCAGCCGGCGAGCACTGTGAGGGTCATGTTTTTTGACTTTTCCAGTGCTTTCAACACCATCAGGCCGACCCTCCTGGGTGATAAGTTAGCAGCGATGCAGGTGGATGCTTCTCTGGTGTCCTGGATTGTTGATTACCTGACAGGAAGACCACAATATGTACGTCTCCCACAGTGTGTGTCTGACAAGGTGATTAGCAACACAGGGGCACCACAGGGGACTGTCCTCTCCCCCTTCCTCTTCACCCTCTACACCACAGACTTCAGCCACTGCACAGAGACCTCCATCTTCAGAAGTTTTCTGATGACTCTGCGGTGGTTGGATGCATCAGCAGGGATGATGAGACAGAGTACCGGGCTGTGGTCGACTCCTTTGTCACGTGGTGTGAGCAGAATCATCTGCAGCTCAACGTGGCAAAGACCAAGGAACTGATTGTGGACTTCAGGAAGACCAGGAAACACTTGACCCCTGTTTCAATCCAGGGGGTCAGTGTTGACATTGTGGAGGACTATAAATACCTTGGAGTACACATTGACAATAAACTGGACTGGGCTAAAAACACCACAGCACTTTACAGGAAGGGCCAGAGTCGTCTCTATTTTTTGAGGCGACTGAGGTCCTTCAACATCTGCCAGAAAATGCTGAGGATTTTCTATGAGTCTGTGGTGGCCAGTGCGATCCTCTATGCTGTTGCATGCTGGGGGAGCAGGCTGAGGGTCGCAGATGCCAACAGACTTAATAAACTGATCCGTAAGGCCAGCAATGTTGTGGGGATGGAGCTGGACTCCCTCAAGGTGGTGTCGGAGAGGCGGATGCTGTCCAAGATAAAGACAATGTTGGATAACACCTCCCACCCACTCCATGACATGTTGGTCAGTCACAGGAGCTCGTTCAGTGAGAGACTGAGATTACCGAAAAGCACCACTGAACGACACAGGAAATCATTCCTGCCTGTGGCCATCTCCCTGTACAACGCATCCACTTAACACACTGTTTGCTGCTACAACTACACGTTTCTTTTCCAAATATTTATTTATAAGTGACTTATGTATGTATGTATGTATATATATGTATATATTGTACTATTCTTAGTTAGCGTATTGTCTGTCTTGTCTTAATGTTGGTTTAAAATGGAGCACTGTAACAAAAAATAATTTCCCCCAGGGATCAATAAAGTATTCTGATTCTGATTCTCGTCGTGTCGTCTGTGTTTCTCTGTGTATCTGCCGTGTGTTTAATGTTATTCCGTGTTTCTCTGAGTCTCTCTGCTCCTCGCTCCTCGTCCTCCTTTTGTATTAGCTTTTCCAGTTTAGGTTTATGTTCAGTTCTGCCCACACCGTGGTTATTGTGCACTGTAAATAAAACCCACTTGCACCTCCGCCACTGTCTGCTTTTGGATCCTCCTTCCTCAGCTCCACACAACTGCCGCCCCAGCCGTGACAAGAATGGCATATGCTTCCCCAACAAAGTTTGCTGGGATTAATGATCCCGAAGTTGAAGCGTTACGTCAAGAATTTCAACTATAAACTGTAATTAACAAATATTTAAATTGTATTTAGTGTAGAAAAATCTGTTTTTACGCTACATTACCTGTTACAGAGCTGAGCAGGATGCTGTGTTTAGGGTTTCGCTTGCTTGCTTGCTTGCAGTCACTGTTAAGCTGTAGACTTTTATGCAGCTGTTGTGATCTGGCACTATAAACATTAAATTATAGCGGCAGCATCAATTGAAGCGAATAACTGTTTTCTTTGTTATAATCCAAAATATTTTGTAATTTCAGTATGCCTGATTGGACCCAGGGGTGAGCAGAGATGATCTGTATACAAGGTGCCTTCAAGTTCATGCAAAGGCAATGGACCTCTTGGTTCGGCAGGTGCGGCTCAGGCGTGCAGCTGAAAGAAAGGTTTCTGTTTTAAAAGAACAGCTGGATGTCAAAAAAGAAGTGCTGAATAACACTGCCCAGGAGCTGGATGCATTGCAAGCTTCTATTATATTTGCACGTGATGGTAAGTCTTAGTGTATTGTTTGGATGGTATAAACAGTGAATGTTGGCTTACAGTCGGCGCACACCAAGAATCGCCTCTGGTAAGTCCAATGCTAACCCAAATGTTTGCATTTGTGCAGAGAAGTTGCAAGCATCCATTGTTGCTGGGACTGCTGTTCAAGGTGCACCATTCACTTCAGATGTGAATGCCTCAATTGCCCGCAGTGTTGTGGCTGCAATCAAGCATATGATAGCTCCAGTGTGTACATGGAAACGGGAGGATGTTGATGATATATGTGTAGAGGGGTGCCAGTTAGTTAGGTATATAGCTATGGCAAGACAGGACAGTGGCAGCAAGCATAGGGTTTACAGGCTGATAGGACAGCACACTGTGTTTGGTCAAAAATGGAAAGTCGATATTGGCCCGCCAGTTTACAGATTTTGGGCTGTCGGAAGGGGAGGCTGTGTTGTATGGAAAGCAGGAACATCTGTTGAGGGATGGCATGTGTCTGTTGGATCTTCACACTGCAGTTAGTGTCATCATTCATCACATGAATTATTTTGTTGATTGTGGCACACGTGATTGGCACAGCTGTGGCTGTTTTTAAACACATGCCTTGACGACCTGATGCTTTACATCAGAAATCTACAGAAGTCTTTAGATGCACAATGGTATGCTGTTAGCAGCATTTCTGTGCAGGCAGGTCAAGCTGATGTTGACGTGGAGAGTAGTGCAGTGTTTGTGGACAGGGATGTTGATACAAATCTTACAGCTAAACTTGATAACACTTCTGTCAACCTTGAAACTGTTAATGCTGTCACAGGAGTTGGAGCAGAGGATAGCAGTTGCGTTATAAAGAGTGTGAGATGATCATTTCCCCAGGCTGATGATCAATTTAAATATGGAGGAGTTCAGTGTATGGCTATAAGTCTGGTTAGCCTGGCAAAACATAAAGTTGATAGCGTCCTTTCATGGGAGACAAAACATCTTGACAGAGTTGTAGTTTTAGGTGACCTTTTGTACACCAATTTGAGAGACTGCAACATGATAAGCACTTCATCCAGTGTGTTGTGTGTCCCCGATTTGCCTAAAAGTTATTGTATTGATGGGCAAAACTTTGAGTTTCAGTATGGAGATTGTTGATGTGCTTGATGGGGAACTCATTGAGAATGGTGTCTACACTACCCTGCAGAGTGGACTGCAAAAGATTTGTGCCATGTATGATACATGTCTTCTGACATTATGTGGGAATACATGTGCAGTCATTTCTGAGAATGGACAATATGCAGTAGTTGATTCTCATGCACACAGTGCTGTGGGTTTGGTGAGTGAGCAGGGAAGAAGTGTTGTTTTGTGCTTCAGGTCTCTTGAAGATGTGTTCGGACACATCTGCCGGCTGGCAACTGGCCTGAGTCAGAAGCAAAAGCCTTTTGAAGTAGCTGGTGTTTGTGTTAGGTACCTTGTGGCGTCAGAAAGTGCCAGACCCAAAGACAGTTGTGAAGAAACTAGCAAAACCTTTACACCTGAATCAAGTTTTGATTCAACCCAAGATGAACCAGACATCAGTGGTGTTGGCATTGTGGAGTCTTTAATAGAGGCAGAGAGTTGCAAAGCTTCTGGTAAGACCATGACTAGTTCTGAGTATGATTTAGGTTTATTGTGTAATGATGCAACAAGAAAGCGCAAGATTTCAGTGGGTCACAGTGAAGCTAAAAAGTTAACAGTATGATGTGTCTCAGGTTAGTGAAGTGACAAACAACAAGCTGGTGTTTAGTCCCATTTCTGAGTTGGTTTGTCAGGCTTTGTGCACACAGTTTAAAGTGGAGTTTGAAAAAATTAGTGTAACAGCATCTACATGTGTTGGTTTGTTAGGTGTTCCATGCAAAAATGAAAGCATAGTGGCAGATGGGAACTGTTTCTTCAGAGCTATTTCTCAGGTTGTGACTGGCACACAAAAGCACCATCGCAAGATAAGATTTGCCATTATGATAGTTGGAGAGGAATGCTGCAATATATAGAAATATTTTAAGAACAGAGTATTCATCAGTTGCAAACTACATTCAAAAATCTAAAATGAGAAATGTTAACAGCTGGGCTACAGAAGTTGAAATCCAAGCAACTGCAAACAGTTTAGGAGTTGATGTATTTACATTCTATGATGACTGTTGGCTAAAATACAGCTGTAATGGCAAGCTTTTGTCAGAAAAGGGAATCTATTTAGAAAATCGTCATGGGAATCATTATGAGACGGTGGTTTGTGTTTATAAGCCTGAACTGCAGACCTGTTATGGCTACTGCAAAACCAGTCCATCTGTTATCGGAGGATACAGCACTAGGTCTCAGAGTAAGGATAAAAGTACTTTTGAGAAAACACAGGATCACACATTTTGTGCAGATGCAGTAGTACTAGATACAGATGCTGATCTTAAGGTTTTGAATGATGAAGGTCAGGGAAAGATTAGCTTTAGTCCTCTTTCCAATGGAGTTGCACATACTTTATACTGGAAATTTAATGTTGAATTTGAGAAGCAGGATAAAAGCACGGTGGCACGGTGGTTAGCACTGTTGCCGCACAGCAAGAAGGTCCTGAGTTCAATTCCACCATCAGGCCGGGGTCTTTCTGTGTGGAGTTTGCATGTTCTCCCCGTGTTTGCGTGGGTTCTCTCCGGGTACTCCGGCTTTCTCCCACTGTCCAAAGACATGCAGCTTGTGGGGATAGGTTAATTGGATAATCCAAATTGCCACTAGGTGTGAACGTGAGTGTGAATGGTTGTTTGTCCCTATGTGTTGGCCCTGCGACAGACTGGCGACCTGTCCAGGGTGTACCCCGGCTTTCGCCCTATGACAGCTGGGATAGGCTCCAGCGCCCCCCGCGACCCTGAAAAGGATAAGCGGAAGCGAATGGATGGATGGATGGATGGATGGATGGATTAAAAACGTTCATTAGGTGTTGTTTGTAAAACAGATAAGGTTGTAGAGGATGGAAAGTTTCTTGAGGGCTTTATCTCAAATAATCAATGGTTCTCAGAAAAGTCATGGGAAGATAAGGCTTGCTGTTGTAAAGTGTATATAGAGAATAATGGTGAAAAGTACATGAAGTTTGTGGGAAAAGATTATGCTTCAATATCAGAGTATGTTTTAAAGTCAAAGATAAAGTATGTTGGACATTCTACTACTGACACAATTTCAGGCTGCAGCAAATGCTTGTGGATTGGACATTTATATTTAATGGTGACAAATGGAAAAAGTACAGCTGCACAAGTGCCTTCACAAGATGAAACTTTATTGGACATTGTCTCATTTGTACAACAGCATTAAAAGCGGCATTCGAAAACTTGCCAAAAAAAAAAAAAAAAACCCACACAGTTTGCCGGTTTAATTTTCCCAGGCCACCATCCAGTCGAACATTTATATGTCATATGAAAATTGATGGCGGTGGCCCCACGGCCTCACTGTATTACGAAAACTCAAAAGCTCTGCAATTTAACATGGCCCAGGTGTGTAGTTGACACTGACCAAAGATGAAGCTTATACGACCAAATCCCAAGGAGGAGTTCGAAAAAGTTCGTGGCATGGAAATGGCAAAATTAGAGCCAAAATGTCACCTTCACTACTAAATTATGGACTTCCTGTTGGGTTTGCATCAATGGGCTCACTGACTTTTTTGTTCATCTTGCCATGATACACATGTGTGCCAGATTTTATACATGTAGCTCAAAATATGTGTTCATAGGGCTGCTTTTAACAAGGCATAAGTGGTGATACAGAGCCAGTTTCACATGCTCATATGTAAAACCATGAAAATACAAAATTTTTCATCAGACCTGGCATGTGTGCAAAATTTCACGAGTTTGAGCATGTTTAGGCCCCCAAAAAGGCCCTTGTTTTGCCTGATTAATAATAATTAACGGAGCAGATACAATAGGGCCTTCGCACTGTCAGTGCTCGGGCCCTAATTAAGCAGTTTCCTATCAAAATTGCTTAACATTTATTGTTTATTTTATTAATATTTTCCTTAAATGTGTCAAATATATATTTTCGCATCTAAATGTCCACTGAGCTGTGAGCCAGGGGGCGGTAATGCGCCTTAACATTGTTTGCCAACCAAGAAGAAGAAGAAGAAGCAGCTGTGAGCCAGGAGGGAGGGGGTGAGCGAGTGATTCGTTCGCTCTATGATTCAGCACAGGGAAGGGAGGGGGTGAGTAGCTCAAATGTGCTGTTAGCATGTTAGCAGAGCGATGCTACTGTGAACCGAGGAGCTATTGTCTTGATGTGAGCTTCTACTCAGGGTTTTTTCTTCCAGTTCAGAGCTGAAAGTCTTTTTTGTTAAGATACTGGATGTTTTGTTTTTCTCCACAATTTTAATTATAAGCTAGATATATTGCTGCTAACAGCAACAGGGATGAGTCAGTGAGTCAGTTGGGCTTGTAAATCATGATTCATGAGTCGTTCATGATTCGCGCATCACTAGTTGTTTGAGTTTTATTGAAGTTCTTTTGTTTCAGCTACATTTCATGATTTACGCCAACCTTTTTTATTTTGCAGTTTGTTCTGTGTATACTCTGTCTGAATTAAGTTACATGCTTATTTGCCACATATGCACACAGTCTCCTTTATGTATCATAAGATGTGAAGTGTAGTTGGGACCGGAATACAAGGATGCAGAGAGGCCAAAAAGAGGCAAAAAGCATAAATTTAGCAGGGGACAAGTAAGAACAGACTCTTAGCCATTAAACTGATATAAACTAAAGCAATACGACCAGACAGTTTACACAGTGTGACAAGACAAAGAAGCTTTACAAATGGAGGCTTTAAATACATGCAGGAGATAATCAGGGAGAGTGGAAACATAAGGTAACAAGTCACAGCTGAAACTAATTATGACAAAGGAGGCATGACCAACAGCAAGGCACAAGAGACAGTGGATTATAATCCTAAACATGGAGACAGCAATTTTACAAAAACATACAAAGTTGTAAAGAGGAGGCCAGAATAAACTAAAACAAAATGAATCAAATATTAATATACTCCAAGAAAGACAAAGTCCCAATAAACAAACAGTAAAACTTGTTAAAAGCTACCTTTCAATATCTTCAGTTTCTAAAAGGCACAATGACCAGATAAAGCATGTGGCAGTGTTGATATTTAACACAGACCATCAAAAATGTTTCTGATGAATCAACTGTGGAATTTAACGTATTGGCTCAGAAGGATAATCTAAACCACTTTATTTTCAACTACAAAGCCAACCTAGACTTTAACCTTTTAAAATGCCACTAAACTGGTTTATGGCTTTGTACTTTCACAACCATTTTTAACAAAACAAATACTATTATTACTATTTTTTACTTTATTATTATTATTTAAAGCAGGGGTGCCCAATCCCGGTCCTCGAGAGCTACCGTCCTGCAGCTTTTAGATGCATCCCTACTCCAACACAGCTGAATCAAATGGTTTGATCTCTTCAGCATGCCATCATGTTTGGCAAAGGCCTGATAACAAGCCATTCATTTGATTCAGGTGTGTGGGAACAAGGATGCATCTAAAAGCTGCAGGACGGTAGCTCTCGAGGACCCTGATTTAAAGTGTTAAATGGGGAAAAAAGTGTTAAACAGAAATGTTGGTTAAATGTAAATGCAGTTTATTTATGGATAGATTTGACATTAATAGATGCCACTGATGTTCAAAAGCTGCCACAAGGCATTAAAATAAATACAGGGGTTAGGAATATACAGTTCATATTAGATCGTGGCGATTCAGGGATAGCTTCTTTCCCAGAGCTATCACCGTAGTAAATAAGCACAAAACAATTGAACCTATTCCATACCGTCACTGTCATTATATTATGCTGCTATCCTGTATATATTGTACATACTATTGTTTGAGTACTTACGATTGTTTTTTTGTACTTTTTATATTTTACATTTATATTTATTATTGAAACTTGCACCAAGGGAGTGGCACTCCAACTTCGTTGTACTCTCTACAATGACAATAAAGGCTATTCTATTCTATTTTATATGGCCTAAAATCTATATCGCGGTATAATTTGAAGCATGTGGTAGGGATATATACAGGGTGGGCCATTTATATGGATACACCCTAATAAAATGGGACTGGTTGGTGATATTAAAGTTCTGTTTGTGGCACATTAGTATATGTGAGGGGGCAAACTCCTCAAGATGGGTGGTGACCATGGTGGCCATTTAGAAGTCGGCCATCTTGGATACAACTTTTGTTTTTTTCAATAGGAAGAGGGCCATGTGACACATCAAACTTATTGGTAATGTCACAAGAAAAACAATGGTGTGCTTGGTTTCAACGTAACTTTATTCTTTCATGAGTTACAAGTTTCTCTTTATTCACAGCCATTGACATGTCGAAGAGATTAACACGTGAGGAGCGGCTCACCAACCATTCCCATTTTATTACGGTGTATCCATATAAATGGCCCACCCTGTAGTTGCTTCATGAAAAGGTTCATTTCTCGAGGCTTCACACGCACATAAGCCCCCTCTACTTTCAGGTCCTGAAAGCAGACAGAAAAACCAGGCACCTGGTACCAACTTGGCAGGACATTGATGTGTTGGAATCTGTGAACAAGACACTTCTCCCCTGATGGAGTTCACAGATGCTCTGTCGGGAGAAGAGTATGTGAATGTGTCGTATGTCAAACCTGTGCACCACCTTTTAAATAATGCAGTTCTTCCTCTAGCTGATGAAGACACAGACCTGACGAAGGACATGAAGAGAGCCATCCTCAAGTATTTAAATGAGAAGTACACAGACTCTGCAGCTGATGACCTCCTGGATATGGCCTCCTTTGTCGACCCGAGGTTCAGATCATCGTATATAGGTGATGACTGAAGAGAGTTCATCTTGACAAAAGCAACAGCAGATATTCAGTCACAACCTCTGATGTGCAAGAAAGTTTAATCACTGCACGCAAGGACCATAAACACTGATGTTGTGTTTGTATTTGCACTACATATCGCAAGTTTGAAATTTGTTGTGCTATATTTAACAGAAAAGGAACCTGTTAAACTTGAAGGGTTTAATTCAAATATGTGCAGCTTTATTTTTGTGCAATATAAATAGGTAATCAGGACAGTAGGGAGAATTGTAATGTTTATTTATTTGAACTTTATTTTAAACCATTTAGAATTGTGTTTTACTGATAATTTACTTGCATTTTATTCAGAACTGTTTGTGCATTTATCTTCATTTGTATTTGTTATTTAAGAATTTTGTGTTACATTGTTTGTGGTGTGTGTGGTGGACCCAGGTGCGAACACACGAGAGTAGACTAGAGTAAACTTAACTGAAAGCGAGCCTTTATTGTGGCTGGTGACAAGGAGTGCAGACAAGGCAGAAACGCAGTGACAAACTAAACTATGACTAAACTGGGAAAGTAAAACTAGGAAAAACTATGAAGACACAGGAAACCATAACTATGACTACTAAGACTGGCTGTGACAACATGGAGGGTGGGAACACAGACTACATGAAACACAGAGACTAAATACACATGAGGGATGATCAGGGGAAGTGGCCACACATGGGAGCACAGCTGACACACATGAACCTAACGACAGGACAGGAGAAGTGAAACTGAATACGCTGACAATGAATACAGACTTTCAAAGTAAAACGGAAAACAAGGAGATTAGACATAACAAGAACTAAATATAATCACGCAGACATGACACATGAACCAGGGAGACTTAGTACAGGGGGAGATGACATGAACAACTAAGGAACAAAACTAAACTGCAATCTAGAAATTAACTAGGTGAACTAAGCTAGGTGCAAATGGATACAAAAGATACATGAAACTCAAATACTGGGTCGCTTGACCCAGGACCATGACAGAAAAGTCTTGAAATGTAATTTTTTATTTTTTTTAAGTTTTGCACAATAAATGTTCTTAAAATGGCATTCTGTACTTTTTTGAAGTGTGTTTATTCATCTGCAATTTATCTGGTATGGGAGTATTTCAGTCATTTTGAAAAACATTTTTTATATATCGATAGAATGAATTAAAAGCTAAATTTGCCCTGGGCCATATATAAAGTATAGCCCAGTGGCACCATATGAAAGTTTAGGCATTTCTTTTGGCCCGAGTTTGTTCAAATTTAAATTGTATTGGTGGGGGAAAACCAAAACAAGTTCATGTGAATTAATTAATAGCTACTAATTAAACATTTTATTTTTCCACCAGAAATGGACAATATCATTAGAAGAACTGCCATGAATGATGACAAATAGGGAACTGGAAAAGAAGAGATACATTCTGTGTCATGTTCATGTGTCAAAACGGCAGGAGGACTCAATCATTAACCCTCCATTATAAATGTTTCAATGTGGGGTCAGGTGAAGACAAGAAAAGAGACTATTACAATTTAACCGCATCAGAGCTACAGAGCAGTGGGCTTTAAGGCCTGTGTTTTATTTAAAATAATTAAACTTTGGAAAGACCACACAGTCATTGTGCAGCGTGTCATATGATAAGCATTATGGCCACGATCCTTCTGACCCAAAAAAAGCACATTCTAACAGTATGTGTGTTAGCCCTGTTGAGTCCTACTGCAACTGTTCATAAGTGGAGTTCTTTGCAAGCATCTAGTGCTACCTGCAAAATTAGCAGAGCTGGACAATGACAACTATCCAAACATGGAAACAGACATTTCTACCTTGGCAAAAATTGCAATGAAAGAAAGGCATTACTCTGTACACTGTGAGGACTCAAGTGATAAAAAAATAAAATACCAAGTTTGTTTGGAAATCTGTTTTTTTTGGGGGGGGTTCGGCCGAAACATTTCAGTGCACTTGTTGTACATTCTCTTACTATAACACTAGAATATCTTGTAGCCATTTTAAACAAATGAAAATCATTCTGAAAACTCCTTTATCAACTTTGAATGTTGTGTAGTACAAAGCACAGACAAGAAATGCACAAAAGATACTGTTGAAAAACTAAATAATGTTTTAGAAACTGTTAAAGCCAAGTCTATGCACAAGTACAAGTAGACTCTGCATCTTATGTACATGTAGACATTTCAAAGGGACTGCTTCAGTTGCTAACTTTATTGAAAACTAAAGCTGAATAGCTGGCTTAACTTTCTGCCAAGGAAAGAAATTGTTTGGTCTCTAACTGTCAAGCAGGTGTTGTTTGAAATGTGTTTTATTCATTACTTTAGGTTGGTTGATTGTATTTTGTACTGCTTCATCTGTGCCCATCATCTTTCAGTAGGGTCTTATTTTTATATTACTGTGCATTATGAATAAAAGATTACTTATTATTACTAAAGGTCTGCTTTTGTAATTGTTGGTATTATTCATAAAATCTTCACTCTTAATTTTTTGCTCCATAAAACAGTACCTGGCAGTTTTTGGACATGGAGTGGCAGAGGTTGAGGTCCTGTGAGTCATCCAAAAGGGAAGTAAAAGGTTTCAGCATCCAGCCTTTTTATGATTGAATGCAGAGTACTATAATAGAGTTATCGTTAAGTGATTTTGCTAAAAGTTAATGTCTAATTGCAATTAAGAATATAACCAGGTATAAGTCTTAATCATAATGATGAATAAGAAGAATCTATAATAGGAGTCTCACTGAGATTCTCTTTAAAGTGGCATGTTAGTGCTAATGCTGACCTTGGGGCTCAGAGGTTCTCTGTGTGTATGTATTCAGGAATGTTAACTTGACCAATGTCCAATGCTTTGGCTGCTTTCCTGTTGGATTGTATAACACAGAACTAATGCCCCAGTGGCCAGGGCGTGCCCACCCTCCTCTCTCTCCTTCACCCCAACATCAGTATTAGAAACCAGCATTAGCTCAGAGCAGATTGGATTTCTGTATAGTGCAAGTGATTTGATTCTATGATTATTTGATTCAGCTTTTGCTTTGCTCTTGCTAAATTAAATATCTCTTCAAAAATTACAAATTATGGACATTATCTTTTTAACCCTCTGTGAAACACTAAAGGTAAAAACCTGTGTAAAAAGTTTACATCTATTTAAATAGCTCTCACAGATTACTCCGGTCTTTAAAATGACCAGATCTCTGGGCCCTGTTTTCCAGGCCACTAAATTAAACCCAGTCAATTACTAAGTGCACTGATCCTAATCCTAATATGCACACAAGTCCAAACATCTAAATGTTTAATACAATAGACAGGCACAACTCAAGCATGGAGAGTCAGACACCAATCCAAATATGGAGCATATACAAACTCAAAGTGAGTAATTATCTGATGGTTAAATAATAAGACTGACTCAATAGAGCAGGGGTCGGCAACCTGTGGCTCCGGAGCCGCATGCGGCTCTTTAGTCCTTTTAGTGCGGCTCCGGGTGGTTTGGGAAAATAAATTATTTTTTTAAGTAATTAGCTGAAGTGTATTTTATTTATGTTAGTTCTTTTTTTAACTTGTAGTTCTAAACTGGAAGATTATTGTGATATTGAAATATAAATATAAAATTATATTCTATTAGTTTTTGATCGCTCAAAATAAGCATCACACTTGCGGAATCCGATGTACCCGTCGAAACGCCGTGCGAGACTTTCAACCCCAAGTAGGCCAATTATGGATCTTCGGATCCACATTACGTCAGCAGCTGTTCTTCACCGTGAACTATGTTAAAAACAAACACCACTCACGCCTCACAGAGGACAGCTTACAGTTCTGCGTAAAGATGAAAGTGACTTCGTACAGCCCCGATTTGCAGACGCTGTGTGCAGAGGTTCAGGAGCAGAAGCCCCGTTGTAAATATATCAAAGCAGACCTGACGATGTTTCCATGAACACGCTTTTCAGCATCTCTTTAGTGACCACTTTTCACACACGGTTGCTGTACGCACACAGCCGGCTGTAGCTTTTCAGCTCACAGCCCGACACACACCAACACAACAGCATAGATGGCACAGACGTTAATGCGGCGAGGCGTGATTACGGGTGCCGCTCAGGTGCGTCGCCTCCCCTGCAGTGGCGCTGCAGACCACGCCCCGCCACACACATTAACCAGGTAAAATACATTTTTAGGCAGAATTTTGCAAATATCTATTTTTCATTTTTCAGCAGCATAGTGCTTTTTTTCCAATTATTTTTTTTTAAAAGTCAGGTCAAGGCTCCAAAAGCCCAAAGGTGATATAAGGGTGGCGGCTCACAACAGTTTTTGTTTGCTGGATCATTTTAGTTCAAAATGTGTTAATTACATAAATAAAATGTAATTTTCTCTGTAGCACTTCATGGATTTAAGCAACACACCTTAGTTGTTCACAAAAAGCATAAAGGTAAAAAATAGGGATGGGTACCGTTATCCGGTGCCATGATGGCAGCGGTTCTGACATAAACGGTAGTAACCAGACCGAAAAGCAGCGCACATTTCGGTGCTTTATTTTTCCTGAGCTGTGATACACTTTAGATTCTAGCCAATCGTTTCCGAGGATAGTAGGCGGGCCAGGTACGTACGTTCTTTTAGAGCAGAGCTACAGATTAAAAATGTCCATGGCGAAGCGGTCAAAAGTCTGGCTGTACTTCACAGCAAAATATGCAAACTCAGCAGCCTGCAACAAGTGCTTTAAGCTGATACTGTGATACTGTCAAAGGAGGTAACACCTCAAATCCGATGAAACACCTGGCGACGCATAGCGTTTTTTTTAAAAACCAAGAAATGCGCCGTATTTGATAGCTTGCTGCGAGACCTCACACCGAGCACATCTACTGCGGGTGTGGTGCCTGTTATCGGACCCGGAGTTAGCAACATTCCCCCAAAAACACGAAGAGGAGAGTCCTGGCCCCTAGCCCTGCCAGTGTAGCAGAAATGATGACGGATGATGATGGCAGCAGCAGCCGTTCTTCTCTGCGTGAGTAGCTTAATGTTGTTCGTGTGTAATTTACGTTGAGTAGGCTAACCACGTTATTACATTAATGCATGTAAGGTGAACTAGCAAACATCATCATAGCTACATGCGGCTGTCTTCTTGTTTGATGGCAGATGCTCCCTTCACCCTGGCCAAAAAGGCTAAAATGACCAACGAAAAAGTGGAAAACAGCTAAACATGAGAGGTTTTTGGACAAAGTTTGTTTTTTCATTGGTTAAGCACTGCTTCCAGCCAAGAGTGATACCATATATGCCCCATAGCTGCAGAAAAGGCTAACATTGTTATCTTTTGACAAAAAAACAGCTGAACATGAGAGGTTTTTCGACCAATTTTGTGTTCTCCATTCTTTAAGCACCGGTTTGAGCACCGTTTAAGCACCGGCACAGTTTCAAAAGTACCGGTTTGGCACTGGTATCGGATAAAACCTAAACGATACCCATCCCTAGTAAAAAATATATATATACAGTGTTATCTTCATTTGAGATGTCAAAAAGTATTTGCGGCCCCCAGTGTTTTCTTTTGCGTGGAAATCGTGTCCAAATGGCTCTTTGGGTGCTAAAGGTTGCTGACCCCTGCAATAGAGTAACAATAATAAGGGAAGACAAAGAAAAAATAAAAATGACAACAGTGTAAACATACAAAGACTCACAAAATAAAACAGGAAATTAACTGAAACCCAAGAGTGTGACACATATACATTTATTGACACATATGTGATTTGTTTCTTTCTTTGCCACATTTGTGCGATATGTGACGTCACTTACGTAATATTGTGTGGATTAGTCAAAGGAGCTTGCAAAGAAAAGCGTCTGGACTTCTTTAAGTTGCTTGAAGACGTTTCACCTCTCATCCGAGAAGCTTCTTCAGTTCTAAGGTCAAATGGTGGAGAGTCCCAGATATAAACCTAGTGGGAGTTTCCCCCCACAGAGTTTCGGGTGAGTTCATTGCGGCGCTGCTGTGGAGAGAGTGAGCAGCTTCCGGTTCCTTGGAGTACACCTGGCTGAGGATCTTACGTGGTCAGTACACATAAACAAAACAGTGAAGAAGGCGCAGCAGCGCCTTAATTATTTAGTTACTTTTTAAAAACCCAATTTACAACCTGAATAGGTGATAAAAAGATAGATCTTTCAGCCCAATTCTACTTTTTCCTGCATAATCCATCATACAAAATGTAATCAAGTGGAAAAATCTCTTTTTTAACTTTATGCATCAAGCAAAAATTAAATTATATGCAACATTCTCTGACTTGAATAAATTAGTTTAACATTGAAACCCATTTTCTGCACATTCCAGCACATAAAATAAAATATTTTTTGTGTTTACACTCAGTCTTTCAAATAGATGCAAGTAAAACACAGCAGAAAATAAATAACATCAAAGACTAGCGGTCCTGTTACTCTATTTTCACCTGTAAAGCAGGACTAGGGTAGGCGGAGGTTTACCCTGGTGCAGGTGTGCCGCAGCGGTCAGTGGAAGAATCCACGAGTTTCTCTGTGAGTTTCCCATTACGTCGTTGCGCACTCGGTGCTTGCTTGGAAGTTTAGGGGGTTTTTTCGCTGTAAAAAGAAGTTTTCTTCCCACGCACAGCGGACACTAATGTTTTTGTCACTTTTTATGGAATCAAACTCAAAGTAAGGTCAGTACTTCCACGCTTTAAATGCTGCACGCTCATACTCTCTCCCACAATCGAAATGTGATCCATTGTTGATCTGCACACAGCTGTTGTCACTAACGGTGCACTCGCTTACGTCACTGTCGTGACGCAAAAAAAATCACGGTTTTAGTAATGCAGGAACGCTGCGTTCCTGCGGGAAAGTAACGGTAATCTAATTACTGTTTTTGCAATAGTAATCCCTTACTTTACTCGTTATTTGAAAAAAGTAGTCAGATTACAGTAACGCGTTACTGCCCATCTCTGGTCTTCATGACATGCTGATTGAATTAGAATAGCAGACTGGATGCGTTAAAAGGAGGGTGATGCTTGAAATCATTGTTCTTCCTGTTAACCATGGTTGCCTGCAAGGAAACACGTGCAGCCATCATTGCATTGCATGAAAAGGGCTTCACAGGGAAGGATGTTGTAAGTAATCAACCCAAATCAACCATTTATCTCTTCATCAAGAGGTTCAATTGTTGTGAAGGCTTCAGGGCCCCCAAAAAAATCCAGCAAGCACCAGGACTGTCTCCTAAAGATGAGTCAGCTGCGGGTTCGGGGTGCCACCAGTACAGAGCCTGCTCAGGAATGGCAGCAGGCAGGTGAAAGTGCATCTGCACGTAAAATGAGGTGAAGACTTCTGTGGGATGGTCTGGTTTCAAGAAGGGCAGTAAAGAAGCCTCTTACCTCCAAAAAAACAGCAGGGACAGACTGATATTCTGCAAAAATTACAGCGAGTGGACTGCTGAGGACTTGGGTAAAGTCATTTTCTCTGATGAAGCCCCTTTCTGAATGTTTGGGGAATCTGGATGTGACCCCAAAGGACCCAACACGACGCACAAGCTTGTGTTATTGCTTTTTATTTTATTTACAGTATCACTGTGGACACTGTGTCCTTCAGCAATTTGCAGTGTTCACTGCTCCAGCAGCTCTCTCCTCCTCTCCGGCCTGGCCGCTACTGAAATAGGGAAGGCATGATTAGATGATGCTTGCCGGCTGTGAAAACCTGCCTTCCCTGACACCACACGCCTAACCTACTGCTCCGCCGTTGTATCTTTCTGCCGCAGCAACAAAAGTCTTATTGATGCTTTTTTAGCATAGTTATAATATTGTTATAGTTATAGTATCATTATAGATTTATTGTTGTAGTTATTTTTAGGGGCACTTTTGCTTGTGCAACCCCCCAAAAGGGTCTAAACTCGCTTATGCAAAATACAAATAGGGGCTGGTTCAAGACTTTTGCACAGTACTGTGAATCACAACGGTTGATGAGCACGTGAAGGCAGCACAGTCAGTAGTGGTACCGAGTCTGTTGTTACTGATACCACAGCTGCTCCCGACAGGACAGAAAACGTCAGTGTGCGTCCGTAAACCCGGTAACTACTCTCAGCTGAACCTTTCTGATACTCGTTATTAGTAATGAGTGGTTTTTTTCGCGTGACTTTCTCTCGGCTTGATAAAGGGCTGTGTAGAAAGCTCTGGTACGTAACGACTAGCTTCATTTTTAAAGCGCTGTCTCAGTGAAGTGAGGCTGCTGCTGCTTGTTTGTGCGAGTTTTTAATGAAGCAATGTTTTCAGTCCGTTTGTTACTCGCTTGTGTTTCGGCTTGTGTTTACATAAATAACTTTACATTATCACAGAACAAGAAAGCGCTTTGTTTGTCACGTTCACCTTAGTTTCGTTTTTAAACGTAATCATACAGTGTTGAGGCTAAGAATAAATATTCCGAGTGAGAAGCAAATAACAGAAAAAAGACATTTTATTTAATGCTATTTACTACAGACAATGTAAATTATATTTGAAAAGGATTTTTTTTTTTTTTACAATACTTTTTATGGAGCAGTTTTCTTTTAAGTCCCAAACATGTTTAAGTAGAATTAATGTGAAGTTGGATTTTCCATGACTGTTTTGACAATCACCTGTTTTTCTAGGTGACTGAGGGCTGAAATGGCTGTATGTGCAAGGTATCTACATATCAGAAGACAAATGTGCAGGGATGTCATGTTTAGTGCTTACAGACACCACACTGCATTTTGGGATTTCATAGATAGTGTTGTGATACTTTGTAGTTTCCAGTGATCACTGTCACGCTGATTCATTTTACTGTAACCTTTTTATTTCTTTCAGTGCACATCATTCTCTTGTTATGCCAGATCTGCAGCAGTGTGAGAGGGCAGAAGGTAACGGCATGCTTTTCCTCTACATACCATAGACGTCGGTCTGATGGCATAATAGTTACAAAAAACCAATCTGTATCTTTTTTCCTTTATCGCAATAATTTTTTAGCCTAAGGGTAAAAATCTGTTCCGGTAGGGTCTCAAACTGTGGTCTTCAGTGAGTTCAGCAAAATGATTCACGTCAGCCTTTGTTGTCTTTTTACTGAAGAAAGCCTTCCCTTTGTGCACGTGGACAGTAGTCCGAGCATATGAGATCAGTGAGCTCATCTTCTCTGCTTATTTCCAGGTATAAAATACCTGGAATGGGTGTCAGATTTTGTTTCCAAATACAAAAACAAGCATTTAAGCTTGAAGAATCCAGCTGGTGCCATGCTGAGGATAGCAGGGCTGGAGGACACCATGTACAGAGGGAAACATGATGAAGTGAACGGCTGGGGAAAATTCTACCTCCCCAAAATCGTAAACATGCAGGTCATCGGTGTGGTGGAGGGCACCTCGTGTCCATGTGACGAGCTCGTGCTGATGACCTGTGAGGACAAAAAGCTGTACGCCTACGATGGAGAGGAGCTGCATCTGGTGGCTTCCAGTTTCCAGCAACTACATGACAAAGACATAGAGTATCCAGCATCCAAGAGCTACTACAATGGAGAGGCCTTCAAAGATATGGTGAGAAGTTCGAGTGTTAAGAATAAGACCTGCTGGTAGAGATCGATCACCTGACAGGTTCTTTGTATTGTGTTATCTTCTGTTTAGACTGAAAAGGACTGGGAAGCAGTGAAGATGGGAGGCGTGGGGAGGAAACTGGAGGGAGAGCATCAAAAGCTGGTGAAGGAAACCAAGTCGGCGTTCTTAAAAAGCCTAAAATCATAGGTGGGTATCCATCCCAGCTTAGAATTAGATCCAGGATTGAAGCCTTTATGTTTGACTGCTCTTTCCTTGTTATTCATCACTTCAGTAAAACACAGCTGGTGTTTGCTGGGATGGAGAAACATGACATGTTGTGTCTCAGAGTGGTTGATGTGGATAATCATTGAGGTTGTTGTTCTCTTAATAATACTTTTTTTTCCTCTTACAGATTCTGGTATTTAGCCAAAAGAGCTTCAGGTTTTTGGCTTCAACAGCATGAAAGCAAACATCATCTTCAGTGGCATGAACCCTCTGACCACATACTAACGCTAAAGCAGAGCTGAATGTGTAAAAATGTTATATTCTCCATGGAATTCTGATCTGTTTTATTTCTCCACCCAGATTGTATTTATTAGATGATAGTATCTGCTAAAGGAGGAAGAAAAGTATTTTTTGATGCTGTAGTTTATTACTGCAAGTTTCACAACATCAACAGGAAGAAAAAAAAACTAATGAAGTATCAGTTACACGTGATAATGACAACAGGAAAACTCCACCCAATCACAGCATGTCTGATAACAGGGCCAGTTTATTCTTAAGTAAATGTTTCACTTCTTGATGTCAGCTGCTCTCTGTGTGACCTTCACTTCTTGCTCCACTGCTCATTTCACCCTCCTTCCTTACACTAACATTAATAAATATGAATAATGAATAATTAAAGTGATCAAAGTTAACACTGTTTGTGTTTTGTGTGGATTATTTTCTGACATTATCTACAGAACACCTGCAGTGTTGTGTGCTGTTTAACAGTACTGCACAATGCTGCAGTGCGTTTGTTCCTTCCTGTTGCAAATTCAGTGAGTGCATCTGAAACTGTGTTTTTATAAACTAAACAAGAGTGAGCATAATAGTACATATTATAAAGGTACTTGTATTCATCTCACTGTTTCATCCATAAATGTACCTGACAGTTACAGTACCATAGAGTAGTTTTAACAGTACTTTAAACATAATGCATTAGAACAATACAAACAACATTAAAGATCACGGGTGTGCAGGGTAAATGGAGCTGTTTTCTTTTTAAAATTATATCTTTATTTGGATTGGACAAGAAAAAACCATCTGCATAGCAGTATATGAATAACATGGGAACAAAGTCCTTCCAGGTTTTAGATTAACTCCAGGAGAGCAAATGATAAACAAAGTGATCAGCGGTTGCATATTAACCTCCACTAGCTATTACTAGGAGAGTTGCTCGCATGCTCTCCCGTGGAGCTGTTTTCTACAGTAGAGTAAGAGTCCAGTGCAGGGCTGGTCTTCTTTAAATCACATGAGGAACCATTTTAAGGCGGAGGCTGCTCGCTCTGTGCTTTCTGTTTCATTCTTAGACTGCAGCAATGGTGAGTAGCAGCTTTTCACTTCTTCACTGTCGTCTTCTCTGCCACCAATGATAGTTATTTTATTCTGTCAATATTAAATTAAATATGTTTTCTCTCATGTTCAAAATAGGCTGACCAAGAGCAAAACAGGTATGTCTGCAGATTCTGCTGAAGCCAAAGTTATCAGACCTCTTGTGTTTTTAAATCCCTAACAGCTCACTCATTATCATTTTAGAAAAGAAGAATTTCTGAAAACTCAACAAGGTTTCAGAGAAAATGCCTACAAGATTATCATGAAGATGGATGACTGGTCTAACATGGCTCCAGGAAGTAAACACTTAGTGGATGAGGTGGGTTAATTTTGGCACCTTTAACACTGTCCTGTTATGTCACTTGTAACATTAAGTAAATGTGTTTTCCCTCAGATTCTTCACAGCATCTTCTTTTTGGGCAAAATCAACAAAATCCCTTTTTCTCCAGAAGAAATAATCTCTGATGGTGATATTTTGAAAGCCTTAAAGAACAAATTTCCCAGACCTTTTCAATTCTATCTGACTCAGCTTCCCAGACGGAGTCCGTTCTCCTGTGTGCTCGACATGGTAAGATAACTGTTCTCACATTTTCAGTCAATCTGTTAAACTTCCGTTTTAAAGAAAGTATGATGCAAAGTGTTTTTTGTCTGGTAAGTCTAAAAAAATGGCTGAAAAGTGTGCCTCATACTTCACCCAACAGTGCTCAGAGACTGCTGGAGAACTAGAGACTTGCTTCAGAATTTGTTAGTTAAGGCTAAATCATATCTAAAAGACTCAGTATTGGACATACTTACAGTCTAGGGCTGGGCGATATGACCCAAAATTCATATCTCGATATTTTTTAGCTGGATGGCGATATAAGATATATATCTCGATATATTTTTTTTAAAGCCATAAAGTAAGAACAAAAAGAGAGTTCTTAGTCAAAGCTGTGTCCCAGATGTCACACAGGCACTTTTATTAACATAGAGCAGATGTACATAAAATTTACTCAAAAATAAATTATGAGCATTTATTAAATAATAATGCTCCATAAATAAAAGAAAACAATGTTGTTTTTGTGCATAACAAAAAGCTCACAATTGTGCAGTCAAAATGTAAACTAAAAGACGCTGAGCACAATAACAAAGACAGATTTCACAGCTGCTCTGTTCCCAACTTGTACTGCGTGACTGACAGCCTGGAGTTTGAAATCCGCTTCGCAACCACGTCTCTTAACAGGTGCCATTTATGGTCCTTATACACAGTAAGGTAATATTACATTGAAGCACAGTACGTATCACTCCGCGAGGCTCAGCCGTAATGCTCCGACAATCCATCAAGCGGTGCAGCTCCGTAGCTTACCAAAGTCGTACTAAAACATTTTTTGACAGATTGCTGAGCGCCGTGTTCCACATAAAATCGGTTCGCGGCCATCAAGCACAACCAGAATTAATACATAAGGCGCGCTGTCAACTTTTGAGAAAATGAAAGGATTTTAGTCCGTGCAGCGCCTCTGGGCTGCATGGCGTTAGCGTGGTTAGCCCGTTAGCGTGGTTAGCTAGCTAACACGTTGACGGTGTCCAGTCCCACGCACGGGTCGATGCGCAGTAACTCGTTAACGGAGATTTGCCGTGTTGATCTTGTCGCATCCGATGGGGGAGGAGGGGGAGTTGTGTTCAGTGAAGGAGAGGCGAGGCCGAGTAACGTTGTAAAGACGAAAGTGGACGAAAGAGAGGCAAACTTGCGGCTCCACAAGTATAATTATAACGTAACATAGACTATATCGATATAAAGGATATTGTCACATCTTATATCTCGTATAAAAATATATCGATATTTTTTAAAAACTCGATATATCGCCCAGCTCTATTACAGTCTTCAGTGCATATATGATGCTGTTGCTGTGTAGCTGCTGGATCTGTTAAGTCAACTCAAAGATTAAATTTAGTATTTCTCTTGACAGCCCAGGAAAAAAGGTTGTTTGCAAAATACGTTTTGAATCAGTAATAACAAAGATGGATTTTTGCTTGTTGATTTGAAATTCAGAGGTGGGTCGAGTATCCAAAAATTGTACTCGAGTAGCATTACTTTAAAATATTATTATTCAAGTAAAAGTGAAAAGTAGTCTTCAAAAAAAGTTACTCAAGTAAGAGTAAAAAAGTACTTGGCGAAAAGACTACTCAAGTAGCGAGTAACTTTAAAATGTCTGATTTATTTTATAAATAAATATCAGACAAACAAAAATAAATAAATATACAAATTTTAGTATTTTCAAAAGGAATATATGTAAAAACATCAACAAAATAAGGCACAACAACTCTAATTTACAGATTTCAGTTTTTCACAACAAAGCTTTTTTCACCAGTATAGTAAATAATATAAATATATAAACAGTGCAAACAATTTCCAGTGACAAGATATGCTGTAAACTTTATATTCATTTTTGCTCCAATTGGCACAGCAGCCTCAGAGAAAACATTAAAACGAGGCATCTTCAACATATGTACATACAAGGCAGCTCAGTTTACCATAAATTGTATGAATGTGCATTTATTTCTGCATAAATGCACATGCAATATAGAGTATGTTTGGGGAGTGCGACTGTCTGTGCAGTGTCTATTTGTGTCTGTCTACACGTTGGGTGAGTGCCGAGTATTTGGTTGTGTATATGGGGGTGGGAATGCACGTCTGTGTCCGCGTGCGCCTGTTCGTCTGTATCTATATCAGGTTGGGTCTTAGACTCAACCTCTCTGGGTACATCTCAGGCCCTCCAAAGTACGGAGGCCTATCCCCCCTCACCACACTCCCTGCCGGTGGCTGATGCCCTCAGACGTTGGTGTGTTGGTGGTTCTTGTCGACTGGGGCTGGGCACTCATGTATGTACCGGCTCACTCCTGGTGGCCGATTGGCAGGGCCTGGCGCCTGTGGCCCGGCTGGGCCCCTTCCGGGGGGCTGAAGCTCGGTCCTCTCTGGCACAGTTGGCTGCCGGCAGAGCCCGCGGGCATGCCACTGCAACCCCCTCTGGCCTCTGCTCCGTAGCTGCTGGGTGATGTCTCGTTTGGGGCTCTACTCAGCTCTTCCCAGGAGGGTGGCACGGTTCCCCCCCTTTGGTGGTCCTCCTCGGGTCCTCGTACTCTGGAGCCTCTGGATGTCTGGGGCCTGGATCTCCTCCATACCTGCTTCATGCCCTGGGGGACGGGGCTATGGTTCCCCACACTCCCTAGCAGATCGTTACATGGAGAAACCTTTGGAATACAAGCATGCTGATCCACACAGGTGTGCATACAGGTGTACACACGGGTGTTCACAGACGCAGACTACACCTTTCTTGGCTGCTGCCTCAAAGCACATTGTGCGCTGTCTATCTTGCGTGCTGCACAATATCGTTTAATATTTAGTAACTATTGATATCTACTGCTAGCTAGTTTATTGTGATGGTGCTTTTTTTTTTTCTTATTATGTTGCTCTTTGTTGTTTGCTTTCTCTTCTGTTTTTTTTCCATACAGGTGATCCAGGTGTTTTGTTTGTTTTTCTTTCTTTCTTCCCCCCTTTCTCACTGTCTCTTCTCCCCTCTGGTTTTGTTTCTCTCCCTCTCTTTCTTTCATTCTTTCTCCCTGTCCTATCCCCCAGTCATGTCTGTCCCGTTTGTAGCAACCGAAAATAAAATAAAATAAATTCATAATTATAATAAAGGTCAATCAAATGGACCAATATGGCAAGGCCATGATGATCCACTTGGTAAAATAAATCTGCTTGGCATCTTTCTTGGCCTTAAGACAAAAATTCTGACGGCTAAAGATCCAAATGGGACAAAAAAAAAAAAAAAAAGTTTAATTTAATCTAACCCAATAACTTTAATCTCAGCCAAACCGATTTACCCACAAACAAATAAAACACTGAAAAAGCCAAACAATAACATTTTTAAGTTATCAAAGTGACTTATATATCATGTTTAACCCGAGTAGTGAAAGACCACGGGGGTTTGAAAACGATGTGTCGGTCGGCTCAGAAATTTGAAGTTTACACAGTTACATTCTCACCTGAAAACATGTTAAAAGTTTTTTTTTTGCGACCCAGAAAGAGAAATAAGAGTAATATTAAAACTAAGCAGCTGCCGTCATTGTTGGAAACTGGAATTGGCTGGGCTGCACTATGAATTCTGCGATATGGTTTTTCAATTTTGTTGTCCGGGTGGAAAATCGAGAGAAATTCGGGAGAATGGTGGCTCCGGGAGATTATGACGCTATAATTTGAGATACAATAAATAAAATAAGTTTTTGTACAAAGTATCAGTATCAGATCAGTATCATCGATACCACCCTGAATATTACTTGGTATCGGATCGGAAAGGAAATCAGTGGTATCGCACATCACTAGTGTCCGCTACTTTGAAACGCTTGGGCCGCTCTGCCCGCCACAGTTTCAAACTGGTCATGTGACTGCATGGCCACATCTCATTGGTAAAAAAGTACCAACTTTTTAAAGAGTAACGAGTCGAATTTTGCAAATGTAGCGAAGTAACAGTACCGTTTCTTCTTCACAAATGTACTCAAGTAAAAGTAAAAAGTATCGTGCAAAAAAGGTACTTTAAAAGTACATTTTTTTCAAAAACGTACTCAAGTAAATGTAACAGAGTAAATGTAACTCGTTACTACCCACCTCTGTTGAAATTAGATATATTTTGAACTATTCCACTCCATCTCTTATCTAAATAAAAAGCATCTAATTGTCCTGCATAGCTAAATAACTCAATAGACTAAACATCTTGATCAACTATATATTAAAAGAAATCACAAAATCTCATGAATTAGAGTCAGATATTTATAAAAATATTACAGTTACAATATAAACAAATGGAAGCTGATCATTTCTAGGATGCTGGTGTAACATTTAGGCTGTATTTGTAACTATTTCCAGATTGTCCTGCTGAAGAATCCAGAGAACGAAGAGCAAATAAGAAAGAGTCTGCAAGAACTCATCAAAAACCTTGCTCCACTTTTTCTGGTCTCCTCCACCATCTGCATTTCCCAGAAATCCAAAACCGACCAAAATTCAAAGAGGTACTACGGAGTCTCCATGTCCACCAACGGTCCTAACCCGGGGAAAATTGTGATTGCTGCCTCCTGTCTTAGCAAATGGGATGAATATGTATCTGGTGCAGTGATGACCTATTATCCAAAAAAGGTCAAGAAAGATTACTTTGATGGAACCATTGAAGTACCTGGAGACATCAGGTGTGAGGCATTTAATCTCAGTAATGATGAAAAAATGAACCCTTGCAGATCATGTCACAATTTGTTTGGCTTGAACACAACAGAAACAAAAGAGTGGGAGTATGGTAACTGTGCTGAACCCGAGAGCCTGAGCAACTTGCTTACAAATGAGGAAGAAGTTAAAAATAAAACACATGTGCACGAACACTCAGCTGAAAACAGGCAGAGAGCAGAGGAAGAGGTTCGTAAGGATCTTATGAATGTGTTGCGAACAATTCAGTTTAAGACATGGACAGGAGAATTTTACACCCCAGAATCATAAGGTGCAGAGGTGACCTGATACATCTGCTTTGGTCTGATTCTGATGAATAAATGATGCTCTGACAGAATGAGTGGATTTGCTCAAACTGTTTACTCTCCAGCTCCGTATAATGTGCTTGTTAGAAATTATATGTAATAATAAAATCAGGCTTCTACGTTTTAAAATGCAATATGAAGGATGCGAGACAGCAATTATTGGGAAGAAACACCTTTATACTGGTCTATACCCAGGATGCACATGAAGTAAAAACAACAAAACCATTTTTTCCTTTTATGATCCCATCTATAACCTCTTTCATAAGCGCTACACATGTAGTTATAATAGTTGTAGCAGTTATAGCACTAATTATATTTCTGCATTGTAAAATCTAACTTGTTTCAGTTTAATCCTGTAAAGTCTCAACCATGAAATAATTGACAGAAAACTCAACTGGAGTGCTTATTGAACCTTCTAACAAATAAAATAAATAAACTGCATATGTGAGTTGTTTTGTTTTTTTCCACATCCAGCATTTTTGTGCAATATATTGTTTTTAACATTGTGTGTCTGCAGATTCTACTGATGAATTTATCAGAGCTGTGACGGGTTTTTAAATCCATAACTGCTCATTCATTTTAGGAGAGCAGAATTTCTGAGAAATCAACAAAAAAAAAAAAAAACAAAAAAAAAAAAAAAGAAACTTGAAGGTAGTGATGGCCCGCTTGAAGCTGACGCTCCGGAGCGTGTGTCGAAAAAAACAACACACTGGTTCAGAAGCACTGTGTCGAGGCTTGCTTCGTTTGGCAAAAGTCACGTGACCAGTGACGTCCGAAGCTTCATTACGCACGTAACTGCTTCGGTACCTGATTCAAACAGATATAAGGAAGTGAATCATCCACGGGATTCGTGGAGTGTGTTGATGGTGACAGATAGCGACGAGGTGATCATTCCACTGACAGATATGGAGCCAGCGAGGAAGAGAGGACGTTCTGGCGTGTGGGAATATTTTGAGTTGATTTTGCTCAATTCTTTTTATCTGCCGAAGTGCAAAACTTGAAATGTCCAAAATCATGTTTTCATAATGTAAATATCATTACAGCATGTGACTTTAGGAACACTTCCATGTGAATTAAAGCTGATGAAGACTACAACAATGTATTTGACACTATACGTACATGACATTGCTACACAGTTTAGAAAATCATTTTGTTTATTGTTTTTAGGTGATAGTCTGCAGGACCCAGGAATACCTGCATATCTACCAGCTTGCAGTGTAGTTCCTGCACTCCACAGCCTCTTCTGTTCCATGCAAGTGGATTTTCTCCAGGGCAGGAGAAACTATTTCTAAGAAAAGAAACAGACTCAGCCAGCGCACAGTAACACTAATCCTCTTGTTAACTGTAAATAACAAAAGGGCTACCTGACATAGATCATGTTTTTACTTTGCAAGTTCTTGATTAGGGGTGGGTTTTGATTATCGCCTTTCTGATTACAATCCATGCTAAATTGAATAAAGTGATATTGATTCATTACAATCCCGTGTCGATTTGTAAATTAACGTTATCATGCCTGAAACGCCAGCATCTCAGGTTAAACCTCACAACATGTCGTCAAACACCATGCAGCTAAAACAGTAACTGGGAGCAGGTTTACGGATTCTGCATACAAACGTGAACACAGAGCGCGGACCCGACGCGTCAGAGTCAGATTTTGGTGCGTCGTCGGGTCCGCGCTGTGTTTGCCTCTTTTTTTTCCGCTGGCTTCTGCAGCTGCAGGTTTCATAACTCTGTTTACATCTCTAATTAAGTCTCACATGTGTCAGCTTTCTTTTAATAGATACGAAATTATGGATATATACTGTTAAATGATCAGAATTGTAATATTTCTGACTGAGGCAAAACTTTCCAGATTCCAATCAAATTGAATCGGATCCTGTATCGAATCAAAAATGATTCTACAAATCAGTGATGATGCAGCCGTACTCAGCTCCCTAAGCATTTTCCCTTTCCAGTTCACAATCAATCCCACCCCTAGGTCAAAAATATGTATAGGACAATTGGCCTCATCTAATATTTTGTATGAACCTGTCCAGCTGTCCAGTGATTAAACGACAAGTAGATGGAGGCAGGACTTCACAGCAGGGGCATACTCCATAATGTGCTGTGCATTCTCATATGTATATTATATATATTGCTCACTTATTGTATTTACCAACATCAAGGAGTTATGAGCAAAGAAAGGCCACCATAGTGCATGTTTAAATAGGGAAAGTTTATTGATCAAAATGTATTACGCAAATACGCATTACATTTGTTTCAGCCCCCCAGTCGAGAAAACAAAACCAATTACATGTTCAAAGCAACGGAACGGTGGCCCAATATCAGAGAGAACTCCACTCTTGAGTGAGCAGTGATAATTGAGCAGTCCGTTTTATTTTGCAGATTCAAGCTGCTCTTCAAAATTTTCACCACCAGATGTCACCGGAGAGGACTGTGTTGAAAAGCTTCGAGTAATGAACCGTTTTTCAATACAAGCTTCAGTGCTTCGGAAAGCTTCATTTGGCCATCACTACTTGAAGGCATTTCTTGTCAGGGCTCTGTGTGCGGGCAGGTGGAAATGTGGATCCAAATGCAGGACTCAGAGACGAAATGTAACTAAAACCACAGCTTTTATTGCTGGCATGAAACCAAGCAGGCACACACAGGCAGGGTCTGAGGGTACGACGCGACACTGAGCACAGGAAAACACAGGGCTAATATACACAGGGTGGTAATCAGCGAATGGGCAACAGGAGGGAGACACAGCTGGGAGAGATCAGGGTTAACGAGACGGGGGGAACCAAGCTGCACACAGTAACATAAGAGAAAGACTTTCACAATAAAACAGGAAACATGAATTACTAAACAAGCATGCAGACTTTACACTGAGAGACAGACAGACAGAGAATGACACATGGAACCTGAACTAAACTAAACGTGAGATATAACTGAGAACAAATCCTTAAGCACGGATAAACAGAAACAAGAAATAATAATCGTCATCACTACAAGAATAAGAAAACAATCCATGAAGCAGAATTAAACCGAAATATAATAAACTCAAAATACTGGGTCCAACGGACCCAGAACCGTGACATTTCTGCCTTCAAGATACTGAAACAGATGCAGGAGTGGTGTAACATGCCTCAAGGAAGTAAGAGGTGGAAGGAACGCTTAATGGACAAGGCGGGTTAAACTGCAAGCTTTGGAAACAGGACCATTGTGCAATCTGTAATTTAACAATGAATTCATGTGCTTTCACTTAGCAGACTCTTCACAGCATCTTCTTTCTGGGAAAAATCAACAAACCTCCCTTTTTTCCCCAAGAAGAAATCATCAGGGATATTTTGTCAGGCTTAAAGAAAAAAAATATCCCAGGCCTTTCGACTTTTATCTGACTCAGCTTCCCCGGCAGAGCCTCCAGTTTCATGTCATGTATAGTGCAGAGTACTTTCATACTGATGAATTCAAAAGCTGAAAAACCTAGTGTACATTATGTTTCAGCAACAAACAGTGAAGAGTCGGGCACTTTTTAAAGGATCTGTAGATTGCAAACACAAAGCTAAAAGACTGAATGTCAATACTGGACTTAGATCCTTGAGGATATCAACACAACTCCAGGGAGGTGATACTCTTTATTACTGTGGAGTTCATGGATGTGCAAATATCCATAATGTTGACATCTTCTTATACAAGGATTGCATTCAGCAGATGCTTTGACAGATTACGTTTTTGATTTCAAGTCTGAGATAACAATTAAAATTGTCTCTCCCTGTGTATAATAAAAAGTAATGGCCTCATTTATGTCCTCAAGAAACAAACCTTACGTGTCTCTAGCCAGTACAAAACATCACAGCTTAAAGTTTAAACTTGTACGCACACCATGATTTAACACCAGCGATGTGGCCGCAGTCATAGCAATAGCGATAGATTTATTTAACTGATAGAAAATGTGGGAAAAGAACAGCAGTAATGCTATCATTTTTATTATTGCATGTGGTGTTGTTATGCAATTAAATTTAGTATAAAAATGTTCAACCTGTGCAGACACACAGGTTTCTTTTCTTTTTTTCTTTTTTTATTTCATTGACACAATCGCAACATTTCACTTTTAAATGAATTACATCACCCTTAATTTAAACACAGTAACACAAAAGCTAACCAATTATGAACCTAATAAGCTTATATCCTTATATTTCTAAATAACATTAAAGCTACACTCGTTGACACAGTTCTAATTAGGCATAAATCCATCTATTCTTAATTCACTGAAAATAAGCAACTGTTAAAAAATAAAATTAGTAAATGGTATGTATGAATTTTTTTTTTTTTTTTTTTTTTTTTTTTTTTTTTTAAAAAGCACTTACTTTCATTTTAATGACTGGAATTTAATTTCTAGCAGATCTTAGTTGGCAGTTGACTGTATCTGTAACCGTTTCCAGATTGTCCTGCTGAATAATCTGGCTGGCTGGAAAAAGTTAATATGGGCATGTGCAGTGAATATCAGCGCTATGTGGCCAGAAGTGTGATAATATAATTTATTTTGTGTAATAAACAACTGCAAGGATAGATGATTACAACAAATAGATGACTAATACATAAAAGTAATACATAGATGAATAATGATGATGAGTTAAGATGCGTAATCATGGGAACAAGCGGGTTTACAAACAGGAGCAGCTGATTAGCATTAGAAAAGCTGAAATAATACCTCAACTGAAGCCAATTGTACTAAATGCACTAAATGTGCACTGTTACAAGAATGTTTTTCTTTCTATTGTTTTCTATTATTTTAAGTTAAGCAGGACTGTTCTGCCTTTTATAACTTAAATCGGATATTATAGTTGTAAGCTGCCCTAGAGCTCCCTCTAGTGGCTGCTTTGGGTTCGGTTACTTTGGGAAAGGAAAAAAATGAGAACGTGAAGAAGAAATAAAAGATGGCGGAAAGTGATACCGTAATGTTATCGTTCTAAGCTGATACGGACCTTAAAATGTTGTTGCCTTGGACAAGATATGTCTGTAAGTATGAGTGTCGATAAAATAATTATTCTTTTGTTTTGTGTAAAAATGGTACGATAATTTGTACATTTGAAAGTTTTATCTTGTTAGCTTGCAGTAAGAGGGTAACAAGCTAGTTTACAATGTTAGTTAGCTAATACAGTATTTTGTACTTTCAGTTTTACGATGGTCAAAGAGAAGGCAATGGTCAGAGGCCATTCTTCAATAAATCAGCGCAAAAAGGAAAATAAGTCTGGTTATTGGAGCATCGTTATCTCGCTGTCTAGCTGGTGAAACTAAGAGACTCAGGGCGAGGACAGCATAGTAAAAAGACATTAGCGCAGCGGGCACAACCACGAGGAGCTATTTTCAGCACATCAGTTATGAGTCTACGGTCAGGAAAGCAATATCAACTGGATCTTCCAGAAGAGGAAGAAACACCAGACCAAAGAGAAACAAAACAAGTGCACAACGCAGAGGATATGGAGAACAAGGATAATGCAAGCAACGCAGACACACAGGCGGAGTCTAGACGCTCGCGTACGTCCAAGCGTTCATCCACAAGTTCTGCAGCACTTAAAGCACGAGCAAAAGCAGAGGCTGCACGTGCACAGCTGGCGTATTCAGAAAGAGAAGCAGCTATAATGAAACAAAAAACTGAACTTGAGGCAAATTTACATGTTTTGAGCTGTCAAAAGGCTGTTGCAGTTGCAGAAGCAGAGGTTGCAGTTTATGAAGAAGAGGAGGAGGGACTCTCAAAGAGTGAACTGCGCTATCCATTGGTGGGACCACCCGCCAGTCCAAAACAACGCACAGCAGAGTATGTACAAAAACACTCAGATATTTGCCTTGAAGGATTCAAATTAAAAGTAGATCCACTTGCCTGTCACAAAGCTGCACGTGAACAATGCGAAATGGCTATGAATGCAGATATAGACAATGACGGCTCACACAGTGCTCAAAAGGCTAATGTTAAAGTGGAACTCCAAACACAACAGAGAGAGAGACTGGATTCCCCCAAACCTTATCCGTACAACACTCTTCAAACATCAACAGAGACACAGGGTGTCCAGGATATTACAAGGTACCTGACACGGAGGGAAATGTTAAGTACTGGACTTTTGCAGTTTGATGACCACCCAGAAAACTACTGGGCGTGGAAGGCATCATTTCAAAGTGCTATTAAAGACTTGCACGTTACAGCTCAAGAGGAGCTAGATTTAATGGTCAAATGGCTTGGAGTGGAGTCTGGTCACCAGGCCAAAAGAATCCGATCAGTCCATGTCTTCAATCCAGCTGCAGCTCTCAACCTTGTGTGGCAAAGACTCGAGGAATGTTATGGATCTCCAGAAGTGGTAGAAAATGCACTGTTAAAAAAGATTGAACAGTTTCCCAAACTAAACAACAGAGACAACACAAAGTTAAGAGAGCTGGGTGACGTTCTGCAGGAAATAGAATGTGCAAAAGATGGAGGATATCTACCAGGCCTCTCATATTTGGACACAGCTCGCGGAGTCAACCCCATTGTGGAAAAGTTACCATATGGACTGCAGGAAAAATGGATTGCAACAGGAGCAAAGTACAAAGAAGAACATAAAGTTGTTTTCCCCCCTTTCAGTGTCTTTTCAAAGTTTGTAAGACAACAAGCCAAAATAAGAAACGACCCAAGCTTTGTCATCACACCTCCTGCCGACACAAGCTTCAAGAAGGAGAAAAGCTTCAGAGGCAGTAACAGGCAAGTGATTAGTGTACACAAAACGGACATTCCTACAGACACTAGTTCACCTCAAAATAGTTACAGCAAGCCTATAGAAAGCCCTGACAAGGTATGCCCAATACATAAGAAGCCTCACCCTCTTAAAAGGTGCAAGAGTTTTAGAGCAAAGCCCATAGATGAGCGCAAGTCATTTTTAAAAGAGAACAGAATCTGTTTTAAATGCTGTGGCTCTACTCAACATTTAGCAAGGGACTGCAGGGCTCAAATAAAATGCATGGACTGTGGTAGCGACAGGCATTTAGCAGTGCTACATCCAGGTCCACCCCCTGCTCCAGCTGAGAGCTCTGGAGCTGATAAAGATGATGGCGGGGAGACACAGGATAGTGCAAATGCCTCAGTTGTTTCCAAATGCACAGAAGTCTGTGGTGATGAAGATAGCCCACATTCATGCTCAAAAATAAGTCCTGTGTTAGTCTATCCAGAAGGTGAAAAAGAACAGGCTAGAAAGATGTACGCAGTGCTTGATGAACAAAGTAACAAGTCACTAGCTAAGTCGCAGTTTTTTGAGCTCTTTAATATTAAGACACGCTCAGAGACTTACAAGCTCAGAACATGCTCAGGACTGTCAGATAATGTCGGCAGAACAGCAGTAAACTTCATGATTGAGTCAATGGATGGTAAAGTAAAGCTCCCACTCCCAAACCTGATTGAATGTGACATGATTCCAGACGACAGGAGAGAGATTCCCTCTCCACAAGTGGCCATGAAGTTCTCACACTTACAGAAGATAGCTGAAAAAGTACCTCCTGTAGAAGAACAAGTACCTATTCTGTTGCTTTTGGGAAGAGACATTATACAGGTACACAAAGTCAGAGAGAGAATCAATGGGCCACACAATACACCTTATGCGCAGCGTTTGGATTTAGGCTGGGTTATAGTTGGAGAAGCCTGCATGGGGAAGACGCATAAGCCCCCTAGTGTGAGTGTTCTCAAAACACATATTCTCCAGAATGGCCGTGCTTCTTACCTCTGCCCATGTCCTAACACGTTTCAAATCAAAGACCAGTTAAACACCACACCTAACCCCAAAAAGGACAGGGGAAACACAAACACCAATCAACTGGGAGAAACTGTTTTTGACAGGACAAAAGATGATGACAAACCAGCACTGTCAGTAGAGGACAAAGACTTCATTGACATCATGGAGAAGGAGGTGTATCAAAATGAATGTAACAGCTGGGTGGCGCCTTTGCCATTCCGCTCTCCAAGACCAGAGCTTCCGAGTAACAGAGAGCAAGCATTCAAGCGCCTCCAATCTCTCAGAAAGACATTAGACCGGAACCCTGAAATGAAAAGACAATATATCGAATTCATTCAAAACATGCTGGACAATGACCATGCAGAAGTCGCTCCACCTTTGGACTCAAACAAAGAACACTGGTACTTGCCATCCTTCGGTGTGTACCACCCACAAAAACCTAATCAGCTGAGAGTAGTCTTTGACTCAAGTGCAGAATTTGAAGGACAGTCCCTTAACAAAGTCTTATTAAGTGGACCCGACCTAAATAACACACTGCTGGGTGTCCTTATGCGTTTTAGGAAAGAGCCTGTAGCATTTTCAGCTGATGTGCAACAAATGTTTTATTGTTTTGAAGTGAGAGAGGATCATAGGGATTATCTGAGATTCCTTTGGTATAAAGATAATGATCCCGACCAAGGTATTTGTGACTATAGAATGAGGGTTCATGTTTTTGGGAATAGCCCTTCCCCAGCTGTGGCTATTTATTGTATGAGGCGTGCTGCAGTCGAGGGAGAAGAAAAGCACGGACATGATGCAAAGCAGTTTGTAATGAGACATTTTTACGTTGATGATGGTCTCGCATCCACAGCAACAGTGGAAGAAGCTGTTGAGACACTCACAAGCGCTCAAAAGATGCTGGCACAGTCAAACTTAAGGCTACATAAAATAGCCTCTAATGACCACAAAGTAGTGGAAGCGTTTCCTGCTGCCGAGAGAGCCAAGGATCTAAAAGACTTGGATTTAGAGTTGGACGACATACCCCTGCAAAGGAGCTTGGGGGTACTGTGGAATCTTAAAAAGGACTGTTTTACCTTTCACGTCACCACTGAACAAAAGCCGTTCACCAGGAGAGGTGTCTTGGCCACTGTTAACAGTCTGTATGACCCGCTGGGTTTCGTGTCACCCATCACAATGCAGGGAAAAGCTCTTCTCCGTGAATTGACCTCAGAGCAAAAGGACTGGGATGAATCACTTCCTGCAGAAAAAGAAGATGAATGGAGCAGATGGAGAAGCTCATTGAAGGATCTTGAGCGGCTTCAGATACCGAGGTGCTACCTCTCGTTCTCCCAGGCCATTGCTGTGAAAAAAGAACTGTGCATATTTTCAGATGCCTCCACCATGGCCATAGGAGCAGTGGCATATCTGAGAGCTATTGATGGTGAAGGTCAGTGGCACACAGGTTTCATCATGGGCAAGTCCAAAGTAGCCCCAAGACCCGCCCACACTGTTCCTAGATTGGAGTTATGTGCAGCAGTGTTAGCTGTAGAGATGTACGAACTTATTAGAGATGAGATTGACATTGAAGCAGACACTGTCAGATTTTTCACAGACAGTAAAATTGTTCTTGGTTACATACACAACAACACAAAGAGGTTCTACACTTACGTGGCTAACCGAGTGATTAGAATCAGAAAGACTACACATCCAGCACAGTGGTTTTACATAGCCACTAGTGACAATCCAGCAGACACAGCCACTAGACCAATTGCAGCTTCTGCATTGGCTTCTACAAACTGGTTTAGTGGTCCTTCCTTTTTGACACAACACGACATAGAGAAGTCTCACTGTGATAGTTTCACACTGATCGATCCTGACACAGATGCAGAGATCAGACCTGATATAACAAGTTTTGTTACCAAAGCCTCAGTAACACAGCTAGAGCCATGCCGTTTTGAAAGATTCTCTCATTGGATGAGATTGTGTCGCACTATTGCATCACTAAAGCGTGTGGCAGTATCATTCAAGAAAACAAACACAGAAGGTAAAGGCTGGAAGTGTTTCAGTGAAACTAACACCACAGATGAAGTGTCTAAAGCAGCAAAGTTCATCATTCACACAGTACAAAGTGAAATGTTCAAAGAAGAGTACAGATGCATAAAAGAAAATCTGCCACTTCCAAAACAAAGCTGTCTTCAAAGGTTAAATCCAGTTATTGATGAAGATGGGCTCCTCAGACTAGGAGGTCGATTGGCACCTGCTAACCTAACAAAAGATGAGAAACACCCACTCATTATCCCAAATGCTCATCATATAGCCATCCTTCTTATTAGATACTATCATGAGAAGGTAGCGCATCAGGGGCGTCACCTAACAGAAGGAACGCTCAGAGGTGCTGGATTTTGGATTATTGGCAGTAAACGGCTCGTCTCTTCTGTTATTTACAAGTGTGTTCTCTGTCGAAAGCTTCGAGGACGACTTCAGACCCAAAAGATGGCAGATTTACCTGTGGACAGGCTGACACCAACGCCACCGTTCACTAGTGTAGGACTGGATGTCTTTGGACCCTGGATGGTCACCACACGTCGCACCAGAGGAGGGAGTGCAGACAGTAAACGCTGGGCTGTGCTTTTCACCTGCATGTCCACGAGAGCTGTGCACATTGAGCTCATTGAAACAATGTCAACATCCAGCTTCATCAATGCGCTGAGGAGATTTTTCTGCATCCGTGGACCTGCTCAAATACTCAGATCTGATAGAGGTACAAATTTTGTTGGAGCATGCAATGAGTTGCAAATTGATCACAAGGACACAGAACTAAACTCATACCTGCAAGAGAAAGGATGCACATGGCTGTTTAATCCCCCACACTCGTCACACATGGGTGGCTCGTGGGAGAGACTTATTGGAGTAGCAAGGCGCATCCTAGATGGTATTCTGTTGAAAGCCGTACATGTCCAACTAACGCATGAAGTGTTAAGTACATTCATGGCAGAAGTAATGGCAATAATGAATGCAAGACCACTTGTACCAGTCTCAACAGATCCAGACAAACCAAACCTTCTCACTCCAGCAATGCTCCTTACACAAAAGGTCAATGCATTATCTGCACCAACAGGAAGCTTTGGACCGCCAGACCTCTACTCAAAGCAATGGAAGCAAGTACAGTGTTTGGCAGACTCTTTTTGGAAACAGTGGAAAAGTGAATATCTTTCAACACTACAGCAAAGGAGAAAATGGACTGATGATAAAACAAACATAAAAGTTGGTGATGTTGTGTTATTGAAAGATGCTCTCGCACACAGAAATGACTGGTCCATGGGAAAAGTTGTAAGAACATTTGAGAGCAAGGACAATAAGGTTCGAAAAGCAGAAGTAAAGACTGTGAAAGATGGAAATGAAAAAGTGTTTTTGAGACCCATCGCTGATATGGTTTTGCTTTTATCAAGTGATAAATAAGTGTTTGAAATAGCCCTAAACTGTTCAATATGTTTATTAGAAAAGTTTGTTCTAGTGGCACAATTATATTGTACCAGGCGGGGAGTGTTCTGCCTTTTATAACTTAAATCGGATATTATAGTTGTAAGCTGCCCTAGAGCTCCCTCTAGTGGCTGCTTTGGGTTCGGTTACTTTGGGAAAGGAAAAAAATGAGAACGTGAAGAAGAAATAAAAGATGGCGGAAAGTGATACCGTAATGTTATCGTTCTAAGCTGATACGGACCTTAAAATGTTGTTGCCTTGGACAAGATATGTCTGTAAGTATGAGTGTCGATAAAATAATTATTCTTTTGTTTTGTGTAAAAATGGTACGATAATTTGTACATTTGAAAGTTTTATCTTGTTAGCTTGCAGTAAGAGTGTAACAAGCTAGTTTACAATGTTAGTTAGCTAATACAGTATTTTGTACTTTCAGTTTTACGATGGTCAAAGAGAAGGCAATGGTCAGAGGCCATTCTTCAATAAATCAGCGCAAAAAGGAAAATAAGTCTGGTTATTGGAGCATCGTTATCTCGCTGTCTAGCTGGTGAAACTAAGAGACTCAGGGCGAGGACAGCATAAGGACAGAGTTAAAGAAAGATTTACCTGCCTGTACCGCCGGTCAGAGGAGGACACGAGAGATTCAGCAGGTTGTTTACGCTGAATAAATGGCTTACAGTGGGGCAAAAAAGTATTTAGTCAGCCACCGATTGTGCAAGTTCCCCCACCTAAAATGATGACAGAGGTCAGTAATTTGCACCAGAGGTACACTTCAACTGTGAGAGACAGAATGTGAAAAAAAAAAATCCATGAATTCACATGGTAGGATTTGTAAAGAATTTATTCGTAAATTAGGGTGGAAAATAAGTATTTGGTCACCTCAAACAAGGAAAATCTCTGGCTCTCACAGACCTGTAACGTCTTCTGTAAGAAGCTTTTCTGTCCCCCACTCGTTACCTGTATGAATGGCACCTGTTTGAACTCATCATCTGTATAAAAGACACCTGTCCACAGCCTCAAACAGTCAGACTCCAAACGCCGCCATGGCCGAGACCAAAGAGCTTTCGAAGGACACCAGGAAAAGTATTGTAGACCTGCACCAGACTGGGAAGAGTGAATCTACAATAGGCAAGCAGCTTGGTGTGAAAAAATCAACTGTGGGAGCAATCATCAGAAAATGGAAGACATACAAGTCCACTGATAATCTCCCTCGATCTGGGGCTCCACGCAAGATCTCATCCCGTGGGGTCAAAATGACCATGAGAACGGTGAGCAAAGATCCCAGAACCACACGGGGGGACCTGGTGAATGACCTGCAGAGAGCTGGGACCAAAGTAACAAAGGTCACCATCAGTAACACACTACAACGGCAGGGAATCAAATCCCGCAGTGCCAGACGTGTTCCGCTGCTGAAGCCAGTGCATGTCCAGGCCCGTCTGAAGTTTGCCAGAGAGCACATGGATGATACAGCAGAGGATTGGGAGAATGTCATGTGGTCAGATGAAACCAAAGTAGAACTTTTTGGTATAAACTCAACTCGTCGTGTTTGGAGGAAGAAGAATACGGAGTTGCATCCCAAGAACACCATACCTACTGTGAAGCATGGGGGTGGAAACATCATGCTATGGGGCTGTTTTTCTGCCAAGGGGACAGGACGACTGATCCGTGTTAAGGACCTTGAGTTGACACTGTTGAAAGAATAGGGTCTAAGGTGAGACTGAGACAAAAGATAAAACTTTGTCTTTTGAGAAAGCCAAGGGTGTGGACAACAGTTATGGAAAGTAGTCCCCTGCTGAATAAAGGTCTATATACTAAAGGGAGAAAGAAAGTGTTGAGTACTGTTCACTGTGTTTCCATTAAAATTAAATTTGACATGACAAATGGCATATATCAATAAACAGTGAAGGTTCAGTTCAGTGTCCCATTTTAAGATACTATGGAAATTCTGGCTACATGCAAACAAACACAAAGTGTTTATTTGGAAGAGTTTGTGATGAACCATTTGGAGAAAAGTGTGAACCTATGATTATTATCATGTGTTGTTGTCTCCATTTGTTTATTTGTTTTTTTAATAAGGTTTAGATGTATGCAAATATCATTTTTATCCATGCAATTTTTTGATTGCTCTATACATAACAAATGTGAAAAATATAGTTTTTCTTTGTTTTGTTCAGATGTGACTCAGGCCACCACTCAGACAGGGGAAGAGTTGTGACAGATGTGTGAATATTTTATAATAAACGTTCTTGTTTTAAATTTTGGTTTTCGTTGACTGTTTATTCATCCTTATGGTATATGTGTCATTAGTTTAAATTCTCAAAAAGACATGTAGGAAGACTAAGAGGAGGATGAAACTTTTTCACATGAAATGTATAATAATAACAAGTATTGTGAATAAGAAATGCGTTTCTAACATAGATGTTTATGAATCAAGATTTATAAAACACTAGTTATGTAACTGGTATCATTTTGGCTTTAAAATAAAAACAATCGAACTTGTGTTTTATGAACAATTTGATGTTTTGATAATAATTAATAACTGCATTCAATGTCACTGATAGTTTTAAAGACATTAATATTAAAATGTATAAATTACACTTGAAAGCTGTACACTACTTCATTTTCAGTGTTTGTGAGCTTTTCCTTGCTCAAAAGCAAGGTAAGCTTTAGGTGACACTGTTGAAAAGAGTAAGGTGTAAGGCGAGGGAGATGTTCAAACTGAGATGATAGATAAAACTGTGTCTATTGAGAAGGTCAAGATGTGGACTACAGATGTGGAAATTAGTACCCTGCTGATTAAAGCTTTTAACTAGTAAAGGGGGGGAAAAAGGTCTTGACTACTCTATGTTGTGTTTCCAGACTGTTTTTTAATTAAAACATGAAAACAACTTTGCTGTCCATTTTGACAGCTTCTTTGTTTGACAAACAAGTATCCTCTGTAGTTAAATGTAGTTTCTACTAAATGCATCAAATCCCCAAGGCCAAGTACTGCATACCACACGAGGACCTTAAGAAAGTTATTCATGCTTTTGTGACCTCTTGATTAGACTATTATAATTCCCTTTACTTTGGTCTCCACTCCACCCTTCTTAGATTGGAGCTTTTGCAGAATGCTGCAGCACGTTTTTTCCCAGGAATTGGAAGGTTTGCCTCTATTACCCTGGTCCTTCCTGACCTGCATTGGCTTCATATCAAATATAAGTTAATATGAGCATTGAGTTTAAAATTCTGTTGCTTACCTTTAAAATCATAAACAGTACTGCGGCATGTAACCTTAGGAGAGCCGTAAGACCATCAGGACAATGACTTTTAGTGCAGCCTAGATCTCAGCTAAAGCAAAGAGGTAACCATGCTTTTGCCCTGGCATGCCCGAGACTCTGGAACAATCTTCCTTCTGCTATTTGCGTCTTTTATTCCATCCATTCATTTAAATCAGGGTTAAAAACTTAACTGTTTGACTAAGCATTTTCAGTGAGTTGTTGTTCATTCCCTTTATTTTATTCCCATGTTATTTATCTTCTATTGATGTACCAATGTATAAATATGGCCACCTTATATTTACAAATAGTCATTGATTGTGTTTTTTTAAATTATGCTGACATAATTTATTTCTCATTTTATCTGTATTGTTTGTTTAATTATCATTTCTATTTTGTTAGTTTGTACTCTGTTATGCTGTTATGTCTGTTATGTTTGAACCTTGTTGTGAAGCACTTTGGTGTACCGTATTGTAAATTTGACATGACAAATGGCATATATCACGGGAAATTCATGTAAATAGAGCTCCTCCAGATATTGGCTTAATTTTTATATGATAGGAAGTAATTGAGTAATGCTGCTTAATTTTTGTAATAATTATTGGTTATTTTGTTTAAAACCAACAACAAACAACCAGTGTTGTAGAAAAGTAGAACCCCTAACCTTTCCCCCTCCTGACCCCTCCTCTTTAGTTTTACACTCCCTTCCTTACAGTGGCAGTGATTGGTTAAATCCTGTTGAGTGATGTTCTCTTCAGGTTGGGTATTTAGAGACTATGGCTTAGATATTTTGTCTTAAACTTTATTGCACGGTCCTAGGTATCGGCTGAATCATCCTGTTTCCCCTTTTCGGCTCTTCTCCTTCTCCACGGCATCCTCCTCCTCTTCTTGGGCTTCTTCTGTACATCCTTTCATGTGTTGTTAATTATTAGTCCTTCCCCCAATGTCTTTATTCCCCACAATCCATAAAAAGGTATAGTTGACACACTCTGCAATGTCACCTTTTTTGATAGTAAAAGACCCATAGCCACAAATCTCCCATAACTCTCTGGAGGGGATTCAGGCTCCAAGAGAAAAGAACTTTATCATTTTGGTTTTCTTATTCATATCAAACAATAATATGTAACCCATGCAATTAGTATTTACAATGAACCATCACACTGTTAGTGTTTCACTCTCTGTTCAAACCAGTTATCATGCAATTCTGTTACGGGGACTCATGGCTATCAGGAGTACATATACCACTTTAATCTTGACTTTTTAGTCTTGGATTTTTTTTTTTTTTTTGTGACAATTTGCCCTGTAACACAATTATGATCTGTTCCTCCACATATACATTTCTATGCTTTAACAGCAAACAACAGATTTCCAGACCATTTTCTTGGTTGAAACTTTCTTTATTTCACACTATACCTCTAAAACCTTACCTCTATAAGTATATTCTAAGGTTTTATTCAATTTAGCCTCATATAACAGTCGGAGAATACGATGAGGTATCCGGGCTTGGCTCCTGAAAATTACAACAGGAAATCCAGATCTTTCTGCCCTCCCTCCCTCAGACATTGAAGTCTCCACGGATTATTTTAGACCATATTATATATACTTCATATTAACAACATCATAGGAATACAAGATTATTAAGATCCAAACCCATAACAAATATATACAAATAAAGAACCAGAGAAACGTATTTCCCACAAACGTTTCTCAGGCAGGCACATTCAGACCCGTTGGCATATAAGTTTTCAGTCTGTCTATCCAGATCTTCTCCATCCTCCTCCGCTGACCGACCGACCAACCCGGATTAGCCTGCAGGCCCATGATGCTCAGGGCCTCCTCTGTGTGTTCCCTGAAGTGGATGGCCACTGTGGAACACGGCTCACCTGCCCGAACGGCATACAGGTGTTGCTGTAAGCGCCCTCTCAGGCAGGCCCCAGTTTCCCCCACATACATTATCCCACAACACCTATACTGTATTGCATAAACCACATTTTTTACCTCCAAGGAAAATCTTCCAGAGACCGCCCAAGAGGCCCCACTATGCGGATTGTTAATCATGTGGCTATATGTCAAAAAGCGCTTGAGTGCATCAGGTGGTTCTCTTTCCCTCCCCCCCCAGTTTGGCCCTAACCAAAAGGTCACCCAAACTAGGATTTTTCCTAAAGGCCTTAATCAAACGTACCTCAAATACACGACCCCGAGTTTTCATGTCACCAAGGTTCTGTTGGACACCGGCAAGAAAAGGTTTGTAACTCTCATGGAACGTACTAACAAAAGGTAAAAGACTATCCCTTTCAACTTCATCCCCGATGGCATTTGGATCGAGAGGAGTGCCCTTATCATCCTCCTCACGGGCGCTCGGAGTGCAGAGGTTCGAGAGTGTATCTCTGTATACTCTCCTCAAAAAGGAACGTGAATAGCCCCTCCTTCTCAAACTTTTAAACAATATGCGCGTTGCATTATTGAAGTCCTCCCTTTTACTGCATATCCTGTGAAACCTTAATATCTGTGATTTTACAATCCCTCGGAACGTGTGAGGTGGATGGTAACTGGATTTGTATGAACGCATGCGTATCGGTGGGCTTAAAGTATACTCTCGTGTGCAGCCTCTTCTCCTCCTCCCCCTCCTCAAAAAAAAAAAACCGTAGTATCTAAGAAATTAATCTCAATATGGCTATACTCATACTTCAACTTTATTGATGGGTGGTGAGTATTTAATATATGTACAAACTGATGGAAGGTGTCCTCCCCGTGTGCCCACGCGCCCACAATATCATCCAAGAAACGTAAATAAAATACTGGCTGTAAAGGGCACTTGGCCAGCGCCTCTCTCTCCCATTCGCTCATATAAATGTTCGCGTATGAAGGAGCATATCTTTGGCCCATCGCCGTGCCCTCCATCTGTAAATAGACTTTATTTTCAAATTGAAAGTCATTATTAACCAGGCAGATTTCTAGCAGCTTCAGAATCTCCACGTCCAGACGCGCAGCATCCGGATAACGGCGGAAGATATTGCTGACTGCCCTCAGACCCATTTCAGTATTGATGTTCGTATACAAACTATCAATATCTATTGTGAATAAAAATGCATTGATGGGCACTGACATAGAGCGAATGATATTTAAAAAATGATATGTATCCTTGAGATAGCTCGGGTGCCTATTAGATAACGGCCCGAGAAACGAATCAATATATTGCGAAACATTATATGTGGCGCTACTACAGTCCGAGACAATCGGCCTCCCGGGTGGAATTTCAAATTTGACAGTCCAAGTATCGGGGCTCTTATGGATTTTAGGCAAGAGGTAAAACAAACGCAGGCGAGGATCATCCGGGCCCAAGAAATAGTCACGTTGCTTAGCGGAAATATGTTTATTATAGTACAATGAATAAATGATCTTCCTGATACTCCGCTGCACTTCAGATTGGATCGAATGTGAAATACATTTATAATACTTTGTATTGCCCAGCTGTCTTTGGGCCTCCAATCTAAACTGTTGTTTATCCATGATGACTATTTTGGACCCTTTATCCGCCGGTTTTATCACAATGTTTTCATTCTCCTTCAGTTCCCTCAGAGCCTGCCGTTCCTCCCTCGAGAGACCGCCCTCCCCACCCACCTGCGGCCGAAATGAATGAAATAACCGGATATCCCTCTTTATTAGATCTCTGAGCGATTCACTCAAGGTTCCCCACTCCGGCTCCCAAACGGATGGCTGAATAAAGGGCTCTCTACAAAAATCATCATTATCAAAGTAGTCCCTCAACTTTAATCGTCTATGATAATAATGCAAATCACGACGGAGTAGCTCTCGGGAGAAACTACGCGGCTTTGGGCTGAAAGTAAGGCCCTTCTCTAATAGACTTAGTTGTGCTGACGATGGAACAAAAAGCCTGTAAAGGTTTAACACGTTGGAGGAAGAGGACCAACTTAAATCTAGCAGAGGAACAGGATTCATCTCCTCAATCCGCTGCTCCACTCGCGGTTCTATCATCCCTCTAAACCCTCACTAAGTCGCAGGCTTTCGCACCAGCTCCCAAAGATTTTTCCAGCAGTCTCCTTCGTCCAGTGAATACCATCTGCTGTAGTGTGAAAATGTTGCTGTGATATACATGGCAAATAATTGTAATGCGTGCTAATGAAATTATTAATCATGGTGAGATTATACTGCTGAGTTTTGGACAATGACTTGGAGAAATGGACGTGAGCTACAAAAATATCCGCATTCGGAAACGCGATTTTCGCACCATTCACCACCCTACGCAATTGCTTGATCGAAGTCTTTTGAGGGTCCTGATCCTTATTATTTAGGCCTATAGATAGCACCACCAGTCCCGTATTGTCACATACCAGTGCTGTCTCCAACAAGTTGAAGAAATGATAGAAATTCGCACCCGGATAGCTCTCCACTTGAATCTGATCGTTATTGAAGGGGGGTATCCTACTTAGATTAGAATCTCCCAAGAAAACTATAGGTTTATTAACCTTAATTCTCCAATCCTGCAGTTTACGACTAACCCGCGCCCGATGGTAGGTTGGCGTATGCCACACCCTCTCCACGCTCTTCGTCTCGGCCCTCGCCCCAATCGACTCTCACCCCTGTGGGCTCGCGTCTGCTGCGATCCTCAGTTTGCTTTTTTGACCCCACGGTTTTAAATTCTTCCACAGAGTCATTGCTCTCATTATCTTCCTTGCTCAGGTGAAAATTGCTTTTAATATTAAAATAGTAGGGATCAGCGCGGTCCAGTGAGTCACTGCTCAAGGCGCCCGCTGGCTCCTGCTGTTGCAGGGCCTCAATCGTCATCTCACCCACTTCCCTAACCCTAACCCTCTGAAGAAGCGACAGCAGTCGCGAAACGTTAGGGATGCCCCTCAGACCAGCGTGAACCAGGGTTGTAACTCCCCCAGAACAAGGTAATTTGGAGTAAAAACTGTTTTTTTAGCCTCACTTTTTTACTGGGAGTAAAACACAATTGGTTCTCCCAATGTGGGCTTAAATTGAATGATTGAACAAGGCAGTGGGTAATTTAAGTCTCCCACTTTTTGGTTTTAAACCTTTTTATTTAAACTAAGCAGGAATAAGCAAAACTAGCCCTCCCAATTCATATTTTACTTTTTTAACTAAGTGGGAGTAAGTTAACATAGCCCTTCTGCTTCAAGAATTATCTTCTGGGGAAAAGGAAAATTAGTTATTGAGCCCTAAACCAGGAAAGTAAGATTTCTTTTAACCCCCTTCTGGATTTTAAGAGGGGAGCTCAAGTGTGTTTTTAAGCCTATATCTTCCTGTGGGAACTACATAAGACTGCAGCCATCCTAAATGAACTCCAACAAAATAGACTATATAAAGGAGTAATATTATGGGGGAAAGGACACGGTTAAAAGAAACCCAAAAAGGTACAGCACACTGTACAGGAACCACGGAGCGGCAGGCGAAGATGAAATGCATTATGGTGAACCGCCCAAGCTGTTACTGGTTATCACGCATACCAGAAGACTGCTTCGGTGTGATCCAGTGGACTCAGGCTACACGTGGAAAGGCAGGTGAGCTCTCCGGTAAGACTCCTTTTGAAATCCAGATGGATGGGGGTTGGAAGAGGGTCGTAAGAGCTGGTCTGAGGGGACAAGCAAGGTGGGGCAGGGGGGAGAGGTTGATGGACATTCCATTTTTGAAAGCTAAGATAGGCACTTAACATGTAACACAGAGTATGAGTATGTTCAGGTATCTTTTTATGGGTTGGGGAGGAAGGAGGGAAGGATAGTGAGGGAGGGATTAGGTGTAGCACACATTTTTTTAGGAAGATAGCTAAGATGAGGTTTTATTGGATGTATTATTTATGAAAGATTTTATTGGTCTTTTAACTTTTTTCCCCTTGTTTTTGTATCTGGCCTGGTTAAACATAGACGCCTCCACCACACGGGAAGATATATGACACAATCAAGGTAAATCACAGTCTAAACAGACAAACTATAGGGGAGATGATGAGAAATGTCCAAATATGAGTAATATCCCATGGTACCACACAGATCCCCTTTATTCTAATAGATTAATAAAGTGATACCTTAATTGAGGCAGCATAGTTGAAACTAACATTGCTGCCATTGAAAGAATTAGTCATGGAAAAGTGTGGTTGTATTATTAAAGGAGGATGCTGCCACATTGAGGAGAGGGCTAGATTGACTAAAGGGATGTAATTCGGCTAGTTGGCCTTTAGGACCATTCAGGACGAATCTGCAAGAACTTTCAGGCAAAGTGTCCAGTCTGGAGATGCAGCTGGAACAGGAGAGTCAGGAGAAAGAGACGGCCCTGTCAAATCTAGATGTGGAATAAATCAGGACGAATAAATCTAACCGAAAATCGTCCGTTAATGAATATAGCATCCAGATTGACAGCTTCATCAGAGCGGGTCTTTTAGATCTACACAGGACGGCCTGGCAGACATTGGAGGAGTGATTCTTTTATGGGGAAATATGTTTTAAGTCTTTTATGCAATTCGGTGTAAAGAGGGATGATATAGTTCTGTTTTTATTATTTATTAATAATTTTATCCAATTTTATTGGTTTTTATGTTTTTTATAGAATAAATGTAGCCAGCATTGGAGGCTAAATTTTGACACTGACGGGTGGGCTGATCTTCCCTCACTGAGGAAAGTACTAACATTGAGGTGTGAATAAAGAGTTCAACTAAAACTAATATAGTGTGAGTGCTGTGGTTACTAACAGCTGCATGGACTCTGATATTTACTAACACACAAATAAAACAAAAAATGTCATAAAAACCTGAATTCTGTGAGGGTGAGATTCCCCTCATGGAGGTGAGGGAGGATCGGCTCACCTGTTGGAGATAAGTCCATTTTAATTCTTTTATGTTTTGTGCTTATATATTAAGCATTGTAGATTTTTTTTCCCTATTGGTTGCATTCACAGAAAATGGGGACTAAAAGCGCTGTATTCCCCTTATATTGTATACATATTAAGATAGCTAAGGCTGACACAGTAGGACGCAGGAGGCAAACAAAGGAGGAACATAAACCACACTGGGACATTGAATGGAGAGTAAGGGTCCAGTCGGCCGCTAGGACCGTGCACCTAAGCTTAAAAAAAGCCAACTAAGCCACAATTCCCTAATACCTAACCCCCTAACCCTAATACCAACAATCCTTTTCTTTAAGCAAATTGGAGCAGCAGACATAAGAGTTGGCGAGCATTATCTTAATGTCATACATTGACTCATTTACACATTCATTCTGGATGTGTAAAGTGCTTTGGGGTCCTTAGGGACTAGTAAAGCCATTTACCATTTATATATACGTTTTGTCTTTTTTGAATGAATGTAATCGCATTACTGATCACTATTGTGAACTAACTACATGTTTGTGTGTAAGTAAAGTCTCTTTGAAGCTCTCATGTTTGCATATTGTTTGAATGTTGTGTAAAATGTAACTAATTAACCTCATACTTTATCATAAATAGAGAATTGTCATGGTCCTGGGTCGGTGACCCAGCGCTTTGAGTTCATGATTATTATTTTCTAGTTTATTCTGATTTTGTATTAGTTCTTGGGATTTGGTTGTCGTGTTTATTTTCCCTACCTGTGTCTCCCTCTGTGCTCTGTACAGGTCCCCGACTTTTGTGTTGTAAAGCAGTCTGTGTGTTTCCTGTTTTACTTTGTAGGTCTGTGTCTCGCTATGCCCATTAGTTCCAGCTGTGTCCCCTCCTGTGTGCCATTTCCTGATTACCTGGTGTGTGTATTTGTGTCTGCCTGTGCTTCTCGTCGTGTCGTCTGTGTATCTGCCGTGTGTTTAATGTTATTCCGTGTTTCTCTGAGTCTCTCTGCTCCTCGCTCCTCGTCCTCCTTTTGTATTAGCTTTTCCAGTTTAGGTTTATGTTCAGTTCTGCCCACACCGTGGTTATTGTGCACTGTAAATAAAACCCACTTGCACCTCCGCCACTGTCTGCTTTTGGATCCTCCTTCCTCAGCTCCACACAACTGCCGCCCCAGCCGTGACAAGAATGGCATATGCTTCCCCAACAAAGTTTGCTGGGATTAATGATCCCGAAGTTGAAGCGTTACGTCAAGAATTTCAACTATAAACTGTAATTAACAAATATTTAAATTGTATTTAGTGTAGAAAAATCTGTTTTTACGCTACATTACCTGTTACAGAGCTGGGCAGGATGCTGTGTTTAGGGTTTCGCTTGCTTGCTTGCTTGCAGTCACTGTTAAGCTGTAGACTTTTATGCAGCTGTTGTTGTGATCTGGCACTATAAACATTAAATTATAGCGGCAGCATCAATTGAAGCGAATAACTGTTTTCTTTGTTATAATCCAAAATATTTTGTAATTTCAGTATGCCTGATTGGACCCAGGGGTGAGCAGAGATGATCTGTATACAAGGTGCCTTCAAGTTCATGCAAAGGCAATGGACCTCTTGGTTCGGCAGGTGCGGCTCAGGCGTGCAGCTGAAAGAAAGGTTTCTGTTTTAAAAGAACAGCTGGATGTCAAAAAAGAAGTGCTGAATAACACTGCCCAGGAGCTGGATGCATTGCAAGCTTCTATTATATTTGCACGTGATGGTAAGTCTTAGTGTATTGTTTGGATGGTATAAACAGTGAATGTTGGCTTACAGTCGGCGCACACCAAGAATCGCCTCTGGTAAGTCCAATGCTAACCCAAATGTTTGCATTTGTGCAGAGAAGTTGCAAGCATCCATTGTTGCTGGGACTGCTGTTCAAGGTGCACCATTCACTTCAGATGTGAATGCCTCAATTGCCCGCAGTGTTGTGGCTGCAATCAAGCATATGATAGCTCCAGTGTGTACATGGAAACGGGAGGATGTTGATGATATATGTGTAGAGGGGTGCCAGTTAGTTAGGTATATAGCTATGGCAAGACAGGACAGTGGCAGCAAGCATAGGGTTTGCAGGCTGATAGGAGAGCACACTGTGTTTGGTCAAAAATGGAAAGTCGATATTGGCCCGCCAGTTTACAGATTTTGGGCTGTCGGAAGGGGAGGCTGTGTTGTATGGAAAGCAGGAACATCTGTTGAGGGATGGCATGTGTCTGTTGGATCTTCACACTGCAGTTAGTGTCATCATTCATCACATGAATTATTTTGTTGATTGTGGCACACGTGATTGGCACAGCTGTGGCTGTTTTTAAACACATGCCTTGACGACCTGATGCTTTACATCAGAAATCTACAGAAGTCTTTAGATGCACAATGGTATGCTGTTAGCAGCATTTCTGTGCAGGCAGGTCAAGCTGATGTTGACGTGGAGAGTAGTGCAGTGTTTGTGGACAGGGATGTTGATACAAATCTTACAGCTAAACTTGATAACACTTCTGTCAACCTTGAAACTGTTAATGCTGTCACAGGAGTTGGAGCAGAGGATAGAAGTTGCGTTATAAAGAGTGTGAGAGGATCATTTCCCCAGGCTGATGATCAATTTAAATATGGAGGAGTTCAGTGTATGGCTATAAGTCTGGTTAGCCTGGCAAAACATAAAGTTGATAGCGTCCTTTCATGGGAGACAAAACATCTTGACAGAGTTGTAGTTTTAGGTGACCTTTTGTACACCAATTTGAGAGACTGCAACATGATAAGCACTTCATCCAGTGTGTTGTGTGTCCCCGATTTGCCTAAAAGTTATTGTATTGATGGGCAAAACTTTGAGTTTCAGTATGGAGATTGTTGATGTGCTTGATGGGGAACTCATTGAGAATGGTGTCTACACTACCCTGCAGAGTGGACTGCAAAAGATTTGTGCCATGTATGATACATGTCTTCTGACATTATGTGGGAATACATGTGCAGTCATTTCTGAGAATGGACAATATGCAGTAGTTGATTCTCATGCACACAGTGCTGTGGGTTTGGTGAGTGAGCAGGGAAGAAGTGTTGTTTTGTGCTTCAGGTCTCTTGAAGATGTGTTCGGACACATCTGCTGGCTGGCAACTGGCCTGAGTCAGAAGCAAAAGCCTTTTGAAGTAGCTGGTGTTTGTGTTAGGTACCTTGTGGCGTCAGAAAGTGCCAGACCCAAAGACAGTTGTGAAGAAACTAGCAAAACCTTTACACCTGAATCAAGTTTTGATTCAACCCAAGATGAACCAGACATCAGTGGTGTTGGCATTGTGGAGTCTTTAATAGAGGCAGAGAGTTGCAAAGCTTCTGGTAAGACCATGACTAGTTCTGAGTATGATTTAGGTTTATTGTGTAATGATGCAACAAGAAAGCGCAAGATTTCAGTGGGTCACAGTGAAGCTAAAAAGTTAACAGTATGATGTGTCTCAGGTTAGTGAAGTGACAAACAACAAGCTGGTGTTTAGTCCCATTTCTGAGTTGGTTTGTCAGGCTTTGTGCACACAGTTTAATGTGGAGTTTGAAAAAATTAGTGTAACAGCATCTACATGTGTTGGTTTGTTAGGTGTTCCATGCAAAAATGAAAGCATAGTGGCAGATGGGAACTGTTTCTTCAGAGCTATTTCTCAGGTTGTGACTGGCACACAAAAGCACCATCGCAAGATAAGATTTGCCATTATGATAGTTGGAGAGGAATGCTGCAATATATAGAAATATTTTAAGAACAGAGTATTCATCAGTTGCAAACTACATTCAAAAATCTAAAATGAGAAATGTTAACAGCTGGGCTACAGAAGTTGAAATCCAAGCAACTGCAAACAGTTTAGGAGTTGATGTATTTACATTCTATGATGACCGTTGGCTAAAATACAGCTGCAATGGCAAGCTTTTGTCAGTAAAGGGAATATATTTAGAAAATCGTCATGGGAATCATTATGACACGGTGGTTTGTGTTTATAAGCCTGAACTGCAGACCTGTTATGGCTACTGCAAAACCAGTCCATCTGTTATCGGAGGATACAGCACTAGGTCTCAGAGTAAGGATAAAAGTACTTTTGAGAAAACACAGGATCACACATTTTGTGCAAATGCAGTAGTACTAGATACAGATGCTGATCTTAAGGTTTTGAATGATGAAGGTCAGGGAAAGATTAGCTTTAGTCCTCTTTCCAATGGAGTTGCACATACTTTATACTGGAAATTTAATGTTGAATTTGAGAAGCAGGATAAAAGCACGGTGGCACGGTGGTTAGCACTGTTGCCGCACAGCAAGAAGGTCCTGAGTTCAATTCCACCATCAGGCCGGGGTCTTTCTGTGTGGAGTTTGCATGTTCTCCCCGTGTTTGCGTGGGTTCTCTCCGGGTACTCCGGCTTCCTCCCACCGTCCAAAGACATGCAGCTTGTGGGGATAGGTTAATTGGATAATCCAAATTGCCACTAGGTGTGAATGTGAGTGTGAATGGTTGTCTGTCCCTGTGTGTTAGCCCTGCGACAGACTGGCGACCTGTCCAGGGTGTACCCCGGCTTTCGCCCTATGACAGCTGGGATGGCTCCAGCGCCCCCCGCGACCCTGAAAAGGATAAGCGGAAGCGAATGGATGGATGGATGGATAAAAACGTTCATTAGGTGTTGTTTGTAAAACAGATAAGGTTGTAGAGGATGGAAAGTTTCTTGAGGGCTTTATCTCAAATAATCAATGGTTCTCAGAAAAGTCATGGGAAGATAAGGCTTGCTGTTGTAAAGTGTATATAGAGAATAATGGTGAAAAGTACATGAAGTTTGTGGGAAAAGATTATGCTTCAATATCAGAGTATGTTTTAAAGTCAAAGATAAAGTATGTCGGACATTCTGCTACTGACACAATTTCAGGCTGCAGCAAATGCTTGTGGATTGGACATTTATATTTAATGGTGACAAATGGAAAAAGTACAGCTGCACAAGTGCCTTCACAAGATGAAACTTTATTGGACATTGTCTCATTTGTACAACAGCATTAAAAGCGGCATTCGAAAACTTGCAAAAAAAAAAAACAAAACAAAAAAAAAAAAAAGAACACAGTTTGCCGGTTTAATTTTCCCAGGCCACCATCCAGTCGAACATTTATATGTCGTAGGAAAATTGATGGCGGTGGCCCCACGGCCTCACTGTATTGCGAAAACTCAAAAGCTCTGCAATTTAACATGGCCCAGGTGTGTAGTTGACACTGACCAAAGATGAAGCTTATACGACCAAATCCCAAGGAGGAGTTCGAAAAAGTTCGTGGCATGGAAATGGCAAAATTAGAGCCAAAATGTCACCTTCACTACTAAATTATGGACTTCCTGTTGGGTTTGCATCAATGGGCTCACTGACTTTTTTGTTCATCTTGCCATGATACACATGTGTGCCAGATTTTATACATGTAGCTCAAAATATGTGTTCATAGGGCTGCTTTTAACAAGGCATAGGTGGTGATACAGAGCCAGTTTCACATGCTCATATGTAAAACCATGAAAATACAAAATTTTTCATCAGACCTGGCATGTGTGCAAAATTTCACGAGTTTTTGAGCATGTTTAGGCCCCCAAAAAGGCCCTTGTTTTGCCTGATTAATAATAATTAACGGAGCAGATACAATAGGGCCTTCGCACTGTCAGTGCTCGGGCCCTAATTAAGCAGTTTCCTATCAAAATTGCTTAACATTTATTGTTTATTTTATTAATATTTTCCTTAAATGTGTCAAATATATATTTTCGCATCTAAATGTCCACTGAGCTGTGAGCCAGGGGGCGGTAATGCGCCTTAACATTGTTTGCCAACCAAGAAGAAGAAGAAGAAGCAGCTGTGAGCCAGGAGGGAGGGGGTGAGTGAGTGATTCGTTCGCTCTATGATTCAGCACAGGGAAGGGAGGGGGTGAGTAGCTCAAATGTGCTGTTAGCATGTTAGCAGAGCGATGCTACTGTGAACCGAGGAGCTATTGTCTTGATGTGAGCTTCTACTCAGGGTTTTTTCTTCCAGTTCAGAGCTGAAAGTCTTTTTTGTTAAGATACTGGATGTTTTGTTTTTCTCCACAATTTTAATTATAAGCTAGATATATTGCTGCTAACAGCAACAGGGATGAGTCAGTGAGTCAGTTGGGCTTGTAAATCATGATTCATGAGTCGTTCATGATTCGCGCATCACTAGTTGTTTGAGTTTTATTGAAGTTCTTTTGTTTCAGCTACATTTCATGATTTACGCCAACCTTTTTTATTTTGCAGTTTGTTCTGTGTATACTCTGTCTGAATTAAGTTACATGCTTATTTGCCACATATGCACACAGTCTCCTTTATGTATCATAAGATGTGAAGTGTAGTTGGGACCGGAATGCAAGGATGCAGAGAGGCCAAAAAGAGGCAAAAAGCATAAATTTAGCAGGGACAAGGAAGAACAGAATCTTAGCCATTAAACTGATATAAAGTAAAGCAACACGACCAGACAGTTTACACAGTGTGACAAGACAAAGAAGCTTTACAAATGGAGGCTTTAAATACATGCAGGAGATAATCAGGGAGAGTGGAAACATAAGGTAACAAGTCACAGCTGAAACTAATTATGACAAAGAAAGCACGAACAACAGCAAGGCACAAGAGACAGTGGATTATAATCCTAAACATGGAGACAGCAATTTTACAAAAACATACAAAGTTGTAAAGAGGAGGCCAGAATAAACTAAAAGAAAATATTAATATACTCCAAGAAAGACAAAGTCCCAATAAACAAAAAGTAAAACTTGTTAAAAGCTACCTTTCAATATATTCAGTTTCTAAAAGGCACAATGACCAGATAAAGCATGTGGCAGTGTTGATATTTAACACAGACCATCAAAAATGTTTCTGATGAATCAACTGTGGAATTTAACGTATTGGCTCAGAAGGATAATCTAAACCACTTTGTAGTTGAAAATAAAGCCAACCTGGACTTTAACCTTTTAAAATGCCACTAAACTGGTTTATGGCTTTGTACTTTCACAACCATTTTTAACAAAACAAATACTATTATTACTATTTTTTACTTTATTATTATTATTTAAAGCAGGGGTGCCCAATCCCGGTCCTCGAGAGCTACCGTCCTGCAGCTTTTAGATGCATCCCTACTCCAACACAGCTGAATCAAATGGTTTGATCTCTTCAGCATGCCATCATGTTTGGCAAAGGCCTGATAACAAGCCATTCATTTGATTCAGGTGTGTGGGAACAAGGATGCATCTAAAAGCTGCAGGACGGTAGCTCTCGAGGACCCTGATTTAAAGTGTTAAATGGGGAAAAAAGTGTTAAACAGAAATGTTGGTTAAATGTAAATGCAGTTTATTTATGAATAGATTTGACATTAATAGATGCCACCGATGTTCAAAAGCTGCCACAAGGCATTAAAATAAATACAGGGGTTAGGAATATACAGTTCATATTAGATCGTGGCGATTCAGGGATAGCTTCTTTCCCAGAGCTATCACCGTAGTAAATAAGCACAAAACAATTGAACCTATTCCATACCGTCACTGTCATTATATTATGCTGCTATTCATACTGTCATTATATTAATGCTGCTATCCTGTATATATTGTACATACTATTGTTTGAGTACTTACGATTGTTTTTTTGTACTTTTTATATTTTACATTTATATTTATTATTGAAACTTGCACCAAGGGAGTGGCACTCCAACTTCGTTGTACTCTCTACAATGACAATAAAGGCTATTCTATTCTATTTTATATGGCCTAAAATCTATATCGCGGTATAATTTGAAGCATGTGGTAGCGATATATACAGGGTGGGCCATTTATATGGATACACCCTAATAAAATGGGAATGGTTGGTGATATTAAAGTCCTGTTTGTGGCACATTAGTATATGTGAGGGGGCAAACTCCTCAAGATGGGTGGTGACCATGGTGGCCATTTAGAAGTCGGCCATCTTGGATACAACTTTTGTTTTTTTCAATAGGAAGAGGGCCATGTGACACAAAGTTATTGGTAATGTCACAAGAAAAACAATGGTGTGCTTGGTTTCAACGTAACTTTATTCTTTCATGAGTTACAAGTTTCTCTTTATTCACAGCCATTGACATGTCGAAGAGATTAACACGTGAGGAGCGGATCACCAACCATTCCCATTTTATTACGGTGTATCCATATAAATGGCCCACCCTGTAGTTGCTTCATGAAAAGGTTCATTTCTCGAGGCTTCGCACGCACATAAGCCCCCTCTACTTTCAGGTCCTGAAAGCAGACAGAAAAACCAGGCACCTGTTACCAACTTGGCAGGACATTGATGTGTTGGAATCTGTGAACAAGACACTTCTCCCCTGATGGAGTTCACAGATGCTCTGTCGGGAGAAGAGTATGTGAATGTGTCGTATGTCAACCCTTTGCACCACCTTTTAAATAATGCAGTTCTTCCTCTAGCTGATGAAGACACAGACCTGACGAAGGACATGAAGAGAGCCATCCTCAAGTATTTAAATGAGAAGTACACAGACTCTGCAGCTGATGACCTCCTGGATATGGCCTCCTTTGTCGACCCGAGGTTCAGATCATCGTATATAGGTGATGACTGAAGAGAGTTCATCTTGACAAAAGCAACAGCAGATATTCAGTCACAACCTCTGATGTGCAAGAAAGTTTAATCACTGCACGCAAGGACCATAAACACTGATGTTGTGTTTGTATTTGCACTACATATCGCAAGTTTGAAATTTGTTGTGCTATATTTAACAGAAAAGGAACCTGTTAAACTTGAAGGGTTTAATTCAAATATGTGCAGCTTTATTTTTGTGCAATATAAATAAGTAATCAGGACAGCAGGGAGAATTGTAATGTTTATTTATTTGAACTTTATTTTAAACCATTTAGAATTTTGTGTTTTACTGATAATTTACTTGCATTTTATTCAGAACTGTTTGTGCATTTATCTTCATTTGTATTTGTTATTTAAGAATTTTGTGTTACATTGTTTGTGGTGTGTGTGGTGGACCCAGGTGCGAACACACGAGAGTAGACTAGAGTAAACTTAACTGAAAGCGAGCCTTTATTGTGGCTGGTGACAAGGAGTGCAGACAAGGCAGAAACGCAGTGACAAACTAAACTATGACTAAACTGGGAAAGTAAAACTAGGAAAAACTATGAAGACACAGGAAACCATAACTATGACTACTAAGACTGGCTGTGACAACATGGAGGGTGGGAACACAGACTACATGAAACACAGAGACTAAATACACATGAGGGATGATCAGGGGAAGTGGCCACACATGGGAGCACAGCTGACACACATGAACCTAACGACAGGACAGGAGAAGTGAAACTGAATACGCTGACAATGAATACAGACTTTCAAAGTAAAACGGAAAACAAGGAGATTAGACATAACAAGAACTAAATATAATCACGCAGACATGACACATGAACCAGGGAGACTTAGTACAGGGGGAGATGACATGAACAACTAAGGAACAAAACTAAACTGCAATCTAGAAATTAACTAGGTGAACTAAGCTAGGTGCAAATGGATACAAAAGATACATGAAACTCAAATACTGGGTCGCTTGACCCAGGACCATGACAGAAAAGTCTTGAAATGTAATTTTTTATTTTTTTTAAGTTTTGCACAATAAATGTTCTTAAAATGGCATTCTGTACTTTTTTGAAGTGTGTTTATTCATCTGCAATTTATCTGGTATGGGAGTATTTCAGTCATTTTGAAAAACATTTTTTATATATCGATAGAATGAATTAAAAGCTAAATTTGCCCTGGGCCATATATAAAGTATAGCCCAGTGGCACCATATGAAAGTTTAGGCATTTCTTTTGGCCCGAGTTTGTTCAAATTTAATATTTGAATTGGGGGGAAAAGACCAAAACAAGTTCATGTGAATTAATTAATAGCTACTAATTAAACTTATTTTATTTTTCCACCAGAAATGGACAATATCATTAGAAGAACTGCCATGAATGATGACAAATAGGGAACTGGAAAAGAAGAGATACATTCTGTGTCATGTTCATGTGTCAAAACGGCAGGAGGACTCAATCATTAACCCTCCATTATAAATGTTTCAATGTGGGGTCAGAGGCTATTACAATTTAACCGCATCAGAGCTACAGAGCAGTGGGCTTTAAGGCCTGTGTTTTATTTAAAATAATTAAACTTTGGAAAGACCACACAGTCATTGTGCAGCGTGTCATATGATAAGCATTATGGCCACGATCCTTCTGACCCAAAAAAAGCACATTCTAACAGTATGTGTGTTAGCCCTGTTGAGTCCTACTGCAACTGTTCATAAGTGGAGTTCTTTGCAAGCATCTAGTGCTACCTGCAAAATTAGCAGAGCTGGACAATGACAACTATCCAAACATGGAAACAGACATTTCTACCTTGGCAAAAATTGCAATGAAAGAAAGGCATTACTCTGTACACTGTGAGGACTCAAGTGATAAAAAAATAAAATACCAAGTTTGTTTGGAAATCTGTTTTTTTTTGGGGGGGGGGGGTTCGGCCGAAACATTTCAGTGCACTTGTACATTCTCTTACTATAACACTAGAATATCTTGTAGCCATTTAAAACAAATGAAAATCATTCTGAAAACTCCTTTATCAACTTTGAATGTTGTGTAGTACAAAGCACAAAAGATACTGTTGAAAAACTAAATAATGTTTTAGAAACTGTTAAAGCCAAGTCTATGCACAAGTACAAGTAGACTCTGCATCTTATGTAGACATTTCAAAGGGACTGCTTCAGTTGCTAACTTTATTGACAACTAAAGCTGAATAGCTGGCTTAACTTTCTGCCAAGGAAAGAAATTGTTTGGTCTCTAACTGTCAAGCAGGTGTTGTTTGAAATGTGTTTTATTCATTACTTTAGGTTGGTTGATTGTATTTTGTACTGCTTCATCTGTGCCCATCATCTTTCAGTAGGGTCTTATTTTTATATTACTATGCATTATGAATAAAAGATTACTTATTACTAAAGGTCTGCTTTTGTAATTGTTGGTATTATTCATAAAATCTTCACTCTTAATTTTTTGCTCCATAAAACAGTACCTGGCAGTTTTTGGACATGGAGTGGCAGAGGTTGAGGTCCTGTGAGTCATCCAAAAGGGAAGTAAAAGGTTTCAGCATCCAGCCTTTTTATGATTGAATGCAGAGTACTATAATAGAGTTATCGTTAAGTGATTTTGCTAAAAGTTAATGTCTAATTGCAATTAAGAATATAACCAGGTATAAGTCTTAATCATAATGATGAATAAGAAGAATCTATAATAGGAGTCTCAATATCTGACCTCTCACTGAGATTCTCTTTAAAGTGGCATGTTAGTGCTAATGCTGACCTTGGGGCTCAGAGGTTCTCTGTGTGTATGTATTCAGGAATGTTAACTTGACCAATGTCCAATGCTTTGGCTGCTTTCCTGTTGGATTGTATAACACAGAACTAATGCCCCAGTGGCCAGGGCGTGCCCACCCTCCTCTCTCTCCTTCACCCCAACATCAGTATTAGAAACCAGCATTAGCTCAGAGCAGATTGGATTTCTGTATAGTGCAAGTGATTTGATTCTATGATTATTTGATTCAGCTTTTGCTTTGCTCCTGCTAAATTAAATATCTCTTCAAAAATTACAAATTATGGACATTATCTTTTTAACCCTCTGTGAAACACTAAAGGTAAAAACCTGTGTAAAAAGTTTACATCTATTATCTTAAATAGCTCTCACAGATTACTCCGGTCTTTAAAATGACCAGATCTCTGGGGCCTGTTTTCCAGGCCACTAAATTAAACCCAGTCAATTACCAAGTGCACCGATCCTAATCCTAATATGCACACAAGTCCAAACATCTAAATGTTTAATACAATAGACAGGCACAACTCAAGCATGGAGAGTCAGACACCAATCCAAATATGGAGCATATACAAACTCAAAGTGAGTAATTATCTGATGGTTAAATAATAAGACTGACTCAATAGAGCAGGGGTCGGCAACCTGTGGCTCCGGAGCCGCATGCGGCTCTTTAGTCCTTTTAGTGCGGCTCCGGGTGGTTTGGGAAAATAAATTATTTTTTTAAGTAATTAGCTGAAGTGTATTTTATTTATGTTAGTTCTTTTTTTAACTTGTAGTTCTAAACTGGAAGATTATTGTGATATTGAAATATAAATATAAAATTATATTCTATTAGTTTTTGATCGCTCAAAATAAGCATCACACTTGCGGAATCCGATGTACCCGTCGAAACGCCGTGCGAGACTTTCAACCCCAAGTAGGCCAATTATGGATCTTCGGATCCACATTACGTCAGCAGCTGTTCTTCACCGTGAACTATGTTAAAAACAAACACCACTCACGCCTCACAGAGGACAGCTTACAGTTCTGCGTAAAGATGAAAGTGACTTCGTACAGCCCCGATTTGCAGACGCTGTGTGCAGAGGTTCAGGAGCAGAAGCCCCGTTGTAAATATATCAAAGCAGACCTGACGATGTTTGCATGAACACGCTTTTCAGCATCTCTTTAGTGACCACTTTTCACACACGGTTGCTGTACGCATACAGCCGGCTGTAGCTTTTCAGCTCACAGCCCGACACACACCAACACAACAGCATAGATGGCACAGACGTTAATGCGGCGAGGCGTGATTGCGGGTGCCGCTCAGGTGCGTCCGCCTCCCCTGCAGTGGCGCTGCAGACCACGCCCCGCCACACACATTAACCAGGTAAAATACATATTTAGGCAGAATTTTGCAAATATCTATTTTTCATTTTTCAGCAGCATAGTGCTTTTTTTCCAATTATTTTTTTTTTAAAAGTCAGGTCAAGGCTCCAAAAGCCCAAAGGTGATATAAGGGTGGCGGCTCACAACAGTTTTTGTTTGCTACATGGATCATTTTAGTTCAAAATGTGTTAATTACATAAATAAAATGTAATTTTCTCTGTAGCACTTCATGGATTTAAGCAACACACCTTAGTTGTTCACAAAAAGCATAAAGGTAAAAAATAGGGATGGGTACCGTTATCCGGTGCCATGATGGCAGCGGTTCTGACATAAACGGTAGTAACCAGACCGAAAAGCAGCGCACATTTCGGTGCTTTATTTCGGTGCTTTTTTTTTCCTGAGCTGTGATATACTTTAGATTCTAGCCAATCGTTTCCGAGGATTGTAGGCGGGCCAGGTACGTACGTTCTTTTAGAGCAGAGCTACAGATTAAAAATGCCCAAGGCGAAGCGGTCAAAAGTCTGGCTGTACTTCACAGCAAAATATGCAAACTCAGCAGCCTGCAACAAGTGCTTTAAGCTGATACTGTGATACTGTCAAAGGAGGTAACTCCTCGAATCCGATGAAACACCTGGAGACGCATAGCGTTTTTTTTAAAAGCCGAAAAATGCGCCGTATTTGATAGCTTGCTGCGAGACCTCACACCGAGCACATCTACTGCGGGTGTGGTGCCTGTTATCGGACCCGGAGTTAGCAACATTCCCCCAAAAACACGAAGAGTAGAGTCCTGGCCCCTAGCCCTGCCAGTGTAGCAGAAATGATGACGGATGATGATGGCAGCAGCAGCCGTTCTTCTCTGCGTGAGTAGCTTAATGTTGTTCGTGTGTAATTTACGTTGAGTAGGCTAACCACGTTATTACATTAATGCATGTGAGGTGAACTAGCAAACATCATCATAGCTACATGCGGCTGTCTTCTTGTTTGATGGCAGATGCTCCCTTCACCCTGGCCAAAAAGGCTAAAATGACCAACGAAAAAGTGGAAAACAGCTAAACATGAGAGGTTTTTGGACAAAGTTTGTTTTTTCATTGGTTAAGCACTGCTTCCAGCCAAGAGTGATACCATATATGCCCCATAGCTGCAGAAAAGGCTAACATTGTTATCTTTTTACAAAAAAACAGCTGAACATGAGAGGTTTTTGGACCAATTTTGTGTTCTCCATTCTTTAAGCACCGGTTTGAGCACCGTTTAAGCACCGGCACAGTTTCAAAAGTACCGGTTTGGCACTGGTATCGGATAAAACCTAAACGATACCCATCCCTAGTAAAAAATATATATATACAGTGTTATCTTCATTTGAGATGTCAAAAAGTATTTGCGGCCCCCAGTGTTTTCTTTTGCGTGGAAATCGTGTCCAAATGGCTCTTTGGGTGCTAAAGGTTGCTGACCCCTGCAATAGAGTAACAATAATAAGGGAAGACAAAGAAAAAATAAAAATGACAACAGTGTAAACATACAAAGACTCACAAAATAAAACAGGAAATTAACTGAAACCCAAGAGTGTGACACATATACATTTATTGACACATATGTGATTTGTTTCTTTCTTTGCCACATTTGTGCGATATGTGACGTCACTTACGTAATATTGTGTGGATTAGTCAAAGGAGCTTGCAAAGAAAAGCGTCTGGACTTCTTTAAGTTGCTTGAAGACGTTTCACCTCTCATCCAAGAAGCTTCTTCAGTTCTAAGGTCAAATGGTGGAGAGTCCCAGATATAAACCTAGTGGGAGTTTCCCCCCACAGAGGGACAAAAGGACCCCCTGATGATCCTCTAATCACCTGAGCCAAGGTGTGAAACTGGGTGTGGGTCCCAATCAGCCAGAGTTTCGGGTGAGTTCATTGTGAAACCTGGCCCCACCTTATCATGCGAATTCCTGAGGTCAGATGGCCCAGGATGTGAGTGGGCGTTAAGGCGTCTGGGAAGGGATCTCAAAACTGGACTATAGATGGCAGAGAGTTGGTGTTGTAAACCCCCGCCTCTGTTCAAAGATGGTCGCTCACAGTGGACATAGATGGCTTCTTTCACTCCTCTTTCAAACCAGCTGTCCTCTCTGTCCAAAATGTGAACATTGGCATCCTCGAAAGAGTGTCCTTTAAGGTGGGGCCAGGTTTCACAATGAACCCACCCGAAACTCTGGCTGATTGGGACCCACACCCAGTTTCACACCTTGGCTCAGGTGATTAGAGGATCATCAGGGGGTCCTTTTGTCCCTCTGTGGGGGGGTCACTCCCACTAGGTTTATATCTGGGACTCCCCACCATTTGACCTTAGAACTGAAGAAGCTTCTCGGATGAGAGGTGAAACGTCTTCAAGCAACTTAAAGAAGTCCAGACGCTTTTCTTTGCAAGCTCCTTTGACTACGATGACCTGGATGACTGAGAACCTTCACAGACATTGTGTGGATTAGGAACCAAAAATTTTGCTCAAAAGTTAACTCAATACAAAGTCAAAACAAGTGAACATTTTTACTGATCCTGTTTTACAGATGACATCAATAGCAAAAAAAAAATCAACACGTTTCATAATTTAAGAGAGGTGATCCATTTTCTCACAAAGGAAAGAAAAAACAGAATCCACTGCTGAAAGACCAAAGGTATAAACTTTCAGGTTTTCTTGGATTTTGCAAAGACTCTGTTATTATAAAATAAGTGTATTAAGAATATTAAACCAATAATCCAGATAAGTGGAAATGTCTCATATCACCAAAAAAGGTATAATTTTCATTCCTTTGTTATATCTGCACTTGAAGGATTGATGCCTTTACAGACTTGTGTCCCTTGTGACATCACAGGCCAATTTTCCAGCAAAGCTAAGGCCTAGCTTCCCAGCCTCTTCTTGGGGCTGTCAAGAAGCATCGCAGGTAGTTTGCCTTTATGACCCTGAAGATGACATTTACCCGATATTCTGAAGGAATCACTATTTCTGTAAGGACAAAAGAACATTACATTTTTCATGAGTGAGTACAGCCATTCGTTTTCATTCCATTACTAACAAGCTGTCATATGATGGCCCAGGACAAATTTAGCAATTTTTTTTTTTTAAATTGCCTTAGCTGAACCCACAGTGCGCTACACAACCAATACACACTCCCCCAGTTCTCCTAGTCACACCAACCTACCCAACTATCTTCTGGAGCATGCGGGCTCGAAGCAACTTGAAAGGCAAAGGCTGGTGCTATGAACTGCCAAACCCCCCCAACAGGAAATTTATATCTGCCTAGGATTACTCCAGCAGGAAAAAAGCGGGCAAAATAATAAAAGTTTACAAAGTAAGAAGTAGAAAAAGCTCAGCTGGCATTCAACCGGTAACATTCGCTGCCTCTGCCATCAGCAACAAGCTCAGTTTGAAGAAAAATTTATTCCATTTACAGGCCTCCTCCTTATTTTCAAAATCTTAGACAATTTAAAAATAAATAAATAAAAGAAACCCCACACATGTCCCAAGAAATCCAGAGCACATGTGTCCAAAGGGAGGCAATGTTTTCAAACTAGAAGGCTTTGTTAATAATTAAATGACAGACAAACCATTATCAAAAGAAATAACTTTTATTGTTACACCCTAGACTTTGATCACAAAGGGAACATTAATAGATGACTCCCTAGGAAAACCACCTTTATGCCATCAAGCAGGTAGAAACATTAAAACCACACTACACAGCTACTCTGGCAATGGAGCCGTCTTCAAGTACTTTTGGAGTCAGCTGATTGGAGTCAGCCTTCAAAGGCAGCACTCAACACTGGAGACAGAAGCAAGTTAGACTCACTCAGACACAGTGGAATTATTTATTTATTTTAATTTGCTAAAAGTGAAATAGACTGCCTTTATGTGGTTAGGTGACGGAATAAATTGGTGTGCATATTTCACTGCTTATTTGCTTTGGAACATTTCTGGTCAATATGATTGAGCCTTAGATTTAATAACTAAAGTGTCCACCCTAAAACCAGTCTATTGTATTGTAAATTGTGATTATTTATTCTGAATCATTCTTAGAGACTACAATGGATTGTCTAATTGCTTTTGAAGGTAACATTTTCGTTCACTCAGCTTTTACTCGGGGTTCTTGGCTAGTTTAGCGTTACCATGCTGTCTTGGCGGATGCTTGCTAAGAACCAAAGTTATGATACCAGCTTTATTTGTGGTTGTTTCTGACCGGGATGCAGTTTTCCACTTTACCATTTATGCCATCTTTTGTGCAATAAAAATAATTGCTCATATCCATGCTGTAGACTGCGTCGCTATTTTCCTCCTCTGACACATGAACTGTAATCAGCTGTTTGTCGTGCAAGTGCAAGACCTGATAAGCAGGATTAATAGACAGTCAGAAAAGAAGTTCAAAGGAAGTGGACTATTAGCAGCCCGTTTTCTACAGGAAGCAGTTCTCCATTTCCATTCCTACCTGAAATCACCCCTGTCCCTGGAAATAATTTAACTTCAAGGGCACAGTATGCACTGCCACTCAGTTAAATTTCTTGCATGTAAATTCAGCTTAGCAGCCAAGCCAACAAAGCAGACGTCACACACACAAGAGTGTCTGCTAGTGATGGCCCATTTGAAGCTGAAGCTCTGGCACATGTGTCAAAAAAGAAAAAAAAAAAAGGAAAAAATATGAACACATTGCTTCAGAAACACTAAGCTGAAGCTTGGTTCGTCTGAACAGAGTCATGTGATCAATGATGTCCAGAAGCTTCATTTGGCACGTCACTGCTTCAGTACCCAATTCAATGGTTTATAAGGAATTGAATCATTGGCAGGATTTGTGTTGTGTTTTGGTGATTTTGTGTGTTATTTTTGAGGTAGTGAACCAGTGTGTGACACATTTAGAGACATGGAGCCAGACGCTCTGACTATTCCTAAATAAAAACCAGTTCATCAGCAATTCTGCTTCCAGGTCTAAAATGTACATAAGAAATACATAATACATACAGTTATAATTATAGAGGTTAGTTTATATTATATATAAACATACCTGTTCACTGGTTAATTGCATAATCATTTGGAGGCAGGGACCTCACAGCACAAGCATACTCCCAACCTATCCGGTCGTTAAGTGATGACGTGACGAATCCTACTTCCGGGCCTAAAGTAGTCTGCGTTTAATATGGCTTTTGTGTTGTTAACATGTTTATTGTCTTGTATTTTCTTCTATTTAATCTCAAAAAGCTCCTAAAACAGTCAGTGTCACTGTTGACCTCCCTCGGCGTTTATTACCACTAATCATTTATTTGAGCTCAGTTTTTAAAACCTTAGGATGTAACTACCGCCCAGCCCATGCAGCAGTATATGAATGACTAACCTCGTATTGTGGATGGATTATCTCAGTTGTTCTCCTGGCTGAAGTTTGGTCCTTTTACAGCATCCTGCCATGCGATTACATTTGTTCCTGACCACCGAGAACACTCACGTTAACTTTTATCGAGTGGAAAAAAAGTTAGCTTGTTTATATTATGCTAACATAGCTGTGTCGCTAGCGGTCACGTAGCACATCATTATATACCAGCTAGCCAAACTTCAGTAACCCTACAAACGTCACTGCTGTTTAGTTTTCTGTCTTCATTTATGTTGGAAGTGATAACAGAGCTGTACGTTTTAATTTGTTTCCAAAACCCCGCAGTCAGGACATGCTATATTGTATTTACCGTATTTTCACGACCATAAGGCGCACTTAAAATCTTAGATTTTCTTCAAAAAGTGCGGCGCGCCCTATAGCGCAGTGCGCCCTATGTGTTGTAAGGAGGACGTAGTAGAGAACACCATGAGAACGTTAAAGGGTGAAGTGTGGGCGTTGATCGTATATACCGGGACAATCGCACATACCTGTAAAAAAGAACAGGTATGTGCATTATGCAGGACATCGTTGTTTTAACAACCCTGAAAATGGCAAAGAGACACGCTTACGAAGCACAGTTTAAACTGAAGGCCATCAGCTACGCGGAGGAACATGGAAATCGAGCAGTGGCGAGAGAATTTAAGGTTAATGAATCGATGGTTCGCAAGTAGAGGAAGCTGGAAAACAAGCTCCGACAGGTCAAGAATACGCAGCTGAGTTTCCGCGGACATAAGGCGATCATCGAGCAAAGAACGAGCGGGAGAAGCGTTTCGACGGTCACCATTCGGCTAAAAGCAGTTTCACTTTCACTTTTTATGAAACGGTGCCATTTTTCCATCCGGACCAGGACTACGGTAGCGCAGCAACTTCCAGCGGATTATAAGGAAAAGCTGGCCATCTTCCGCTCCTACTGCAGCAAACACATCGGCGACAAACACATCCAGCGATGGATGACCAATGGAGACCACAGTTTCACCAAGAGTGGAAGGCAGCGCCGGGCGAGTTACGCCACAATTTGCCAATGGATTGTAGATGCTTGGGCTAACATGGCTGCTGGCACTGTTGTTCGAGCTTTCGCAAAAGCCGGCATCATATCCAAGGAGCCGCACGGCACGGAAAGTGACTCTGACAGTGAAGAAAGTGAACCTGGCATGTTTGATGGAGATTTAGCGCAGCTGTTCAATTCAGACACAGAGGATGAGGACTTCGATGGGTTTGATTGATGATAAAAATGTGAGTACCAAACTTTGTTTTGCTCCTGCTTTATTTTTAAATATGCACACTTGTATGCTTGTGTGTTGTTGATGATGACGATTACCGGTGTTGTGCCAAAAACTGATTGCTCGTATTTAAACTGCTATAAGTAACTTGTTGGCCTATAATATGTGAAACATATGTCAAATGCATCACTCATGGATGACACATGGATGAATCAATAGATGGCGCCGAGTATGGCAGCCTCGTCGCGAGCTCCCCCAAGCAACGGCTTTCTTCTGTGTTTAATTTTACTTTTCCTTTATTTTTTCACGAGCAGCACTTGTCTCCTTGTGTACGACCGACAAACCTTACTGGACATAAAAGACGGTCTTTCTTATAACTTTCCGGAGTTCAAGTTTTGCAACACGGACGCTCCGTTTGCAGACCCCCCATTCATCTCACCTGAGACGCCTTTGTTCTCTGTCCCTGGAGGCCGCAAACGCCGACGCAGAGGGAGAAGATCTGGCGTTCTGGTTCGACTGAGACGGCGCACTAACAGACCACCGTTACCCAGTTTATTACTGGCTAATGTGCAGTCTCTGGAGAACAAGCTGTGCGAGCTTCGGGCACGGATCTCATTCCAGCGAGAGATGCGGGACTGCTGCGTGATCTGCCTCACAGAAACCTGGCTATCGGACAAAGTACTGGACTCCGCAATACAACTGCCGGGGTTCTCTGTGCACCGCGCGGACAGGTCACAGGATCTTACTGGGAAAAGCAGAGGCGGTGGTGTGTGTTTCATGATCAACAACAGCTGGTGTGATTATGCGAACGTGCACCCGGTCAAATCCTTCTGCTCACCGGACCTGGAGTACCTGATGATTAAGTGCCGGCCATTCTGGCTACCGAGGGAATTTACAGCAGTGATTATTACGGCTGTTTACATTCCCCCACAAGCCGATACTGACCGAGCACTCAGGGAACTGTACAGCGCGATCAGCAGTGAGGAAACCGCACACCCAGAGGCAGCGTTTATCACAGCTGGAGACTTTAATAAGGGAAACCTGAAGAAAGTCTCACCAAAACTCCATCAACACATTCCTTTTAACACACGTGGGAACCGGCTTCTCGACCACTGTTACACCTCTTTCCGGGATGCGTACAAAGCCCTCCCCCGCGCCCCATTCGGCCAATCAGATCACTGCTCCATCCTGCTCCTGCCCGCCTACAGGCAGAAGCTGAAACAGGAAGCTCCAACCCGGAGGGCGGTGCACTGTTGGACGGACCAATCGGAGTCTGCGCTGCGGGACTGTTTTGATCACGTGGACTGGGAAATGTTTCACGTAGCCGCAAAAGACATTGATGAATACACAGACTCAGTCTGTGGATTTATCAGGAAATGCGTGGAAGATGTCGTCCCATCCAGAACAGTTAAATCCTTCCCAAATCAAAAACCCTGGATTAACGGAGATGTTTGCGCGGCACGGAACACCGCCTTTGCCTCCGCGAACACATCGGACTACAAACACGCACATTAGCAACTCCGGAAGACGATCAAAGCAGCCAAACGTGAGTACAGGGACAGGGTGGAGCAACAGTTTGACAACCCTCGGAGTATGTGGCAGGGACTAAACACGATCACAGACTTTAGAGGGAAAACCAGCACACCGCAGACCACGGCCTCTCTGTGTGAGGATCTAAACGTATTCTACGCTAGATTCGACACAGCGAACACCATGAGACCGGACAGTGTGCGCACCGCGGATGACGTCAGTGCGCACACTGTGTCTGAGGAGGATGTGCGGAAGTGCTTCAGGAAGGTGAACGCACGCAAAGCTACTGGTCCGGACGGGATTCCCGGCCGCGTCCTCAGGTCATGCGCGGCTCAGCTGGCTGGAGTGTTCACGCACATCTTCAACCTTTCCCTCTCTCTGTCTGTAGTCCCAGCCTGCTTCAAAATGGCCACCATCGTCCCTGTACCCAAATCCTCCACCATCTCCTCATTGAACGACTGGCGACCTGTAGCCCTGACCCCCATCATGAGCAAATGCTTCGAGAAGCTGGTCAGGGACTTCATCTGCTCTGCACTACCCGACTCACTGGACCCTCTACAGTTCGCATACCGCCACAACAGGTCCACTGATGATGCCATAGCCCTGACACTACACACTGCCCTGTCACACCTGGAGAAGAGAGACACGTATGTGAGAATGCTGTTTGTAGATTACAGCTCAGCATTCAATACCATCGTTCCCTCGAAGCTGGACAGGAAACTGCAGGATCTAGGACTGAGCAGCTCCCTCTGCAGCTGGATCCTTAGCTTCCTGTCTGACAGATGCCAAGTGGTCAGACTGGGCAGCATCACCTCATCCCCCATCACACTGAACACTGGTGCTCCACAGGGGTGTGTACTGAGCCCTCTCCTGTACTCACTCTACACCTACGACTGCACAGCCACTAACAATTCCAACATCATTGTGAAGTTTGCGGACGACACTACAGTGGTGGGTCTTATCACCAACGGTAATGAGACGGCTTACAGGGAGGAGGTCAGCGCCCTGACCCACTGGTGTCAAGACAACCATCTCACCCTCAACGTCGCAAAGACAAAGGAGTTGATAGTGGACTTCCGGAGGTGCAGAGAAGTACACACCCCCATCACCATCAACGGCGCTGCTGTGGAGAGAGTGAGCAGCTTCCGGTTCCTTGGAGTACATCTGGCTGAGGATCTTACGTGGTCAGTACACAAAAACAAAACAGTGAAGAAGGCGCAGCAGCGCCTCTTCTTTCTCAGGAGACTGAAAAGATTCGGCATGAGCCCCCGCATCCTCAGGACCTTCTATCACTGTGCCATTGAGAGCATCCTCACTGGATGCATCACCACCTGGTATGGCAACAGCACCGCCTACAACTGCAAAGCTCTCCAGCGAGTAGTGCGGTGCTCTGAACGGATAATTGGAGGTGAGCTTCCCTCCCTCCAAGACATCTACAGGAAGCGCTGCCTGAGGAAAGCGGGGAGGATCATCAAGGACCCCAGTCACCCCAGCCATAAACTGTTCAGACTGCTTCCATCAGGAAGGAGGTTCTGCAGCATCCGGTCCCGTACCAGCAGACTGAGAGACAGCTTTTTCCATCAGGCCATCAGACTGCTGAACACGTCATAGACACCTCAGCTTCACTACGGGAACTGCAACACTATGCACTCCACACACTGTATATAAATGCCACTTGTTTTGCACATATTCAACTCTGTATATTTTATTTATTATTATTATTTTATTTTTTTTACTATTTAATTTGTAAAAATGTGTATACACACACACACACACACACACACACACACACACACACACACACACACACACACACACAGGATAATATTTAGTATACACATCCAGAAATGCATACACTATTATATATTGTACATATATTTATTAGTTTCAGATGTAGCCATTCTTGTATTTTGCTCGTTTGTGTTGTTGTGTTTGTCTGTTGCTTGTGGGGCTTGCACACAAGAATTTCACTCGCATGTGCTGTGCCAGTGTGCCTGCACATGTGATGTGACAATAAAAGTGATTTGATTTTGATTTGATTTGACACAAAGTCATATTGAGCCACAAACAACATTCGTGTAACAAGGTAGAAGCCGCAATCAGTTTTTGGCAGCGACTTTTATAGAACCTTTATTTATGCAGTTAAAAAAAATCTCATTAACATTAAAAATGTCAGAAATGGCAGCAAATATTACAATAGTTCTGTAAAAATATTGTAAGTGGGGGAAAAAGGACCGGATTGGTTATAATGTGAGTACAATAACACAGAGTTATAAAGATACTTGAAAAAACAGATAATCTTTTAATTCTATATATAACCCCTTTGTAAACGCTGTTCACCGAAGTCTATTTACCAACATACATAAAGGTATTACACATAAAAAATACACGGAAACATTGGAAATCACTTTTTGGCAGGCAATCACTTTTTGGCACAACACCGGCAATAGAAATGTGAGTAAGGTACCGAATTCAGGTTTGCTCCCGCTTTATTTTTAAATACGCATACGGTACTTGTATGCGCCCTATGGTCCAGTGCGCCTTATGTGTGTGTTAAATACAGTAAGGGCACACATAACTGAGACTGCGCCTTTTAGCACAGTGCGCCTTATGGTCGTGAAAATACGGTAGATAGGAGCTAGCGAGCTAACTTCCTGCTAACTTCTAACTTCGTTAAATGTCATAAATTCCATTTTCATGGATGCCTGGATGTTAAACTCAATTGTTACACCTGGTAGAGCAGAACGCTGATCATTTTATTAAAGATGAAAGACTTTAGACTGTTTTTCAACTCTCAGTTATGCCATAGTGATCGTTTGATATATGGACTTGCAGTGGAGTTTAGGCCCAGACACGGCTAGTGATGTCAGACTTAACGACCGGATTAGAAGTACTGGTGCTCCACAGGGGTGTGTACTGAGCCCTCTCCTGTACTCACTCTACACCTACGACTGCACAGCCACTAACAACTCCAACATCATTGTGAAGTTTGCGGACGACACTACAGTGGTGGGTCTTATCACCAAAGGTGATGAGACGGCTTACAGGGAGGAGGTCAGCACCCTGACCCACTGGTGTCAAGACAACCATCTCACCCTCAACGTCGCAAAGACAAAGGAGTTGATAGTGGACTTCCGGAGGTGCAGAGAAGTACACACCCCCATCACCATCAGCGGTGCTGCTGTGGAGAGAGTGAGCAGCTTCCGGTTCCTTGGAGTACATCTGGCTGAGGATCTTACGTGGTCAGTACACATAAACAAAACAGTGAAGAAGGCGCAGCAGCGCCTTAATTATTTAGTTACTTTTTAAAAACCCAATTTACAACCTGAATAGGTGATAAAAAGATAGATCTTTCAGCCCAATTCTACTTTTTCTGCATAATCCATCATACAAAATGTAATCAAGTGGAAAAATCTCTTTTTTAACTTTATGCATCAAGCAAAAATTTTATTATATGCAACATTCTCTGACTTGAATAAATTAGTTTAACATTGAAACCCATTTTCTGCACATTCCAGCACATAAAATAAAATATTTTTTGTGTTTACACTCAGTCTTTCAAATAGATGCAAGTAAAACACAGCAGAAAATAAATAACATCAAAGACTAGCGGTCCTGTTGCTCTATTTTCACCTGTAAAGCAGGACTAGGGTAGGCGGAGGTTTACCCTGGTGCAGGTGTGCCGCAGCGGTCAGTGGAAGAATCCACGAGTTTCTCTGTGAGTTTCCCATTACGTCGTTGCGCACTCGGTGCTTGCTCGGAAGTTTAGGGGGTTTTTTCGCTGTAAAAAGAAGTTTTCTTCCCACGCACAACGGACACTAATGTTTTTGTCACTTTTTATGGAATCAAACTCAAAGTAAGGTCAGTACTTCCACGCTTTAAATGCTGCACGCTCATACTCTCTCCCACAATCGAAATGTGATCCATTGTTGATCTGCACACAGCTGTTGTCACTAACGGTGCACTCGCTTACGTCACTGTCGTGACGCAAAAAATCACGGTTTTAGTAATGCAGGAACGCTGCGTTCCTGCGGGAAAGTAACGGTAATCTAATTACTGTTTTTGCAATAGTAATCCCTTACTTTACTCGTTATTTGAAAAAAGTAGTCAGATTACAGTAACGCGTTACTGCCCATCTCTGGTCTTCATGACATGCTGATTGAATTAGAATAGCAGACTGGATGCGTTAAAAGGAGGGTGATGCTTGAAATCATTGTTCTTCCTGTTAACCATGGTTGCCTGCAAGGAAACACGTGCAGCCATCATTGCATTGCATGAAAAGGGCTTCACAGGGAAGGATGTTGTAAGTAATCAACCCAAATCAACCATTTATCTCTTCATCAAGAGGTTCAATTGTTGTGAAGGCTTCAGGGCCCCCAAAAAATCCAGCAAGCACCAGGACTGTCTCCTAAAGATGAGTCAGCTGCGGGTTCGGGGTGCCACCAGTACAGAGCCTGCTCAGGAATGGCAGCAGGCAGGTGAGAGTGCATCTGTACGTAAAATGAGGTGAAGACTTCTGTGGGATGGTCTGGTGTCAAGAAGGGCAGTAAAGAAGCCTCTTACCTCCAAAAAAACAGCAGGGACAGACTGATATTCTGCAAAAATTACAGCGAGTGGACTGCTGAGGACTTGGGTAAAGTCATTTTCTCTGATGAAGCCCCTTTCTGAATGTTTGGGGAATCTGGATGTGACCCCAAAGGACCCAACACGACGCACAAGCTTGTGTTATTGCTTTTTATTTTATTTACAGTATCACTGTGGACACTGTGTCCTTCAGCAATTTGCAGTGTTCACTGCTCCAGCAGCTCTCTCCTCCTCTCCGGCCTATTTTTTGTGTTTACACTCAGTCTTTCAAATAGATGCAAGTAAAACACAGCAGAAAATAAATAACATCAAAGACTAGCGGTCCTGTTGCTCTATTTTCTTTTTTTTTTTTTTTTTGCCTGTCCCGTTTGGCTCTTTTGCATCAGAATTGTTGTCTAAAGGCAAAGAAAGATGCCCAACGGATTTACTTTACCAAATTGACCATCCCAGCCTTGCCGTAATGGTCCATTTGATTCACCTTTTATTGTTTATTTTATTTTCACTTACTGAATACGGGACAGACTTGACTGGGGGAAAGAAGGGGAGAAAGAAAGAGGGAAAGAGAAACAGCTGAGAAGAGGGACGGGGGAGAAGGGCAAAAAACAAAAACCAACAGAACGGGCAGAGAAAAAAAATCCATATATCAATCACCTGGATCACCTGCTGAGAAAGAAAAAAGAAAACAAGCAGAAGAGAACAAGAGTAACAGAATAAACAACATCACAATGATATATGGGAATATGACAGTAAATACTAAATGTTAAACATTATTGTGCAGCACATAAGATCAACAGAACACAGTGTGCTTTGAGGTAGGAGCCAAAAAGGGTGTAGTTTGTGGGTGTGATCACCCGTGTGTACACCTGTGAGCATGGACGCGCTTGTTTTTTGTTTTTTTAAAAGGTTCCTTCATGTAATAATCTGCTAGAGGGTGTGGGGGGGCCACAGCCCCGTCCTCCAGGGCGTGAAGCAGGTGTGGAGGAGATCAAAACTCCAGACATCCAGAGGCCCCCAGAACACAAGAGACCAAGGAAGACCAACAGAGGGGCAGCCGCGCCACTGTCCCGGAAAGAGCTGAGGAGAGTCCCAGATGAGGGCTCACTCAGCAGCCGCGGAGCAGAAGCCAGGGGGAGTTGCAGTGACGCGCCCGTGAGCTCCGCCGGCAGCCAGCTGCGCCTGAGTGACCGAGCCCCAGGCCGAGAGGCCGGGGGCACCCCACCTCCGAAGTGGCCCGAGCGAGCCCCAGGCTCCAGGCCCCGATAAGCGGCCGCCAAGGAGTGAGCCGGTGTGTACCTGGACGCCCATCCCCGGACACAAAGAACCACCAACGCACCAATGTCTGAGGGGGTCCGCCACTGGCAGGGGAAGTGGTGGTAGGGGGAGATAGGCCTCCATACCTTGGAGGGCCTAAGATGTCCCCAGAGAGGTGGCGCCTGACACCCAACCTGACATATAGACACAGACATACAGGCACACACAGATACAAACATCCATTCCCACCCTCATGCTCTCATATGCACTTACTCCACACTCAACCAACGTGGAGACAGACATAAAGAGACGCTGTACACACGATCACACTCCCCAAGCGTACTCTACAAACCGGGTCTAGGTGCCCCCGCCCCTGGAGGGGGGAACTGCACCCAGACCCAGGTGGTGTTTCCCTTTTCCCTGCGGTGGGGGGAGGCAGACCGCCCTGACTCCGCAGCAGCAGGAAGGCTCCACACTCCAGACCGCAGTCGGACAGCCAACTCCTCCTCCTAGTCCTAGCCCCCCTGCTCCAGCAGGTCGCAGAGACCTGTTGCTCTATTTTCACCTGTATAGCAGGAGTGGGGTAGGCGGAGGTTTATCCTGGTGCAGGTGTGCCGCAGCGGTCAGTGGAAGAATCCACGAGTTTCTCTGTGAGTTTCCCATTACGTCGTTGCGCACTCGGTGCTTGCTTGGAAGTTTAGGGGGTTTTTTCGCTGTAAAAAGAAGTTTTCTTCCCACGCACAACGGACACTAATGTTTTTGTCACTTTTTATGGAATCAAACTCAAAGTAAGGTCAGTACTTCCACGCTTTAAATGCTGCACGCTCATACTCTCTCCCACAATCGAAATGTGATCCATTGTTGATCTGCACACAGCTGTTGTCACTAACGGTGCACTCGCTTACGTCACTGTCGTGACGCAAAAAATCACGGTTTTAGTAATGCAGGAACGCTGCGTTCCTGCGGGAAAGTAACGGTAATCTAATTACTGTTTTTGCAATAGTAATCCCTTACTTTACTCGTTATTTGAAAAAAGTAGTCAGATTACAGTAACACGTTACTGCCCATCTCTGGTCTTCATGACATGCTGATTGAATTAGAATAGCAGACTGGATGCGTTAAAAGGAGGGTGATGCTTGAAATCATTGTTCTTCCTGTTAACCATGGTTGCCTGCAAGGAAACACGTGCAGCCATCATTGCATTGCATGAAAAGGGCTTCACAGGGAAGGATGTTGTAAGTAATCAACCCAAATCAACCATTTATCTCTTCATCAAGAGGTTCAATTGTTGTGAAGGCTTCAGGGCCCCCAAAAAATCCAGCAAGCACCAGGACTGTCTCCTAAAGATGAGTCAGCTGCGGGTTCGGGGTGCCACCAGTACAGAGCCTGCTCAGGAATGGCAGCAGGCAGGTGAGAGTGCATCTGCACGTAAAATGAGGTGAAGACTTCTGTGGGATGGTCTGGTGTCAAGAAGGGCAGTAAAGAAGCCTCTTACCTCCAAAAAAACAGCAGGGACAGACTGATATTCTGCAAAAATTACAGCGAGTGGACTGCTGAGGACTTGGGTAAAGTCATTTTCTCTGATGAAGCCCCTTTCTGAATGTTTGGGGAATCTGGATGTGACCCCAAAGGACCCAACACGACGCACAAGCTTGTGTTATTGCTTTTTATTTTATTTACAGTATCACTGTGGACACTGTGTCCTTCAGCAATTTGCAGTGTTCACTGCTCCAGCAGCTCTCTCCTCCTCTCCGGCCTGGCCGCTACTGAAATAGGGAAGGCATGATTAGATGATGCTTGCCGGCTGTGAAAACCTGCCTTCCCTGACACCACACGCCTAACCTACTGCTCCGCCGTTGTATCTTTCTGCCGCAGCAACGAAAGTCTTATTGATGCTTTTTTAGCATAGTTATAATATTGTTATAGTTATAGTATCATTATAGATTTATTGTTGTAGTTATTTTTAGGGGCACTTTTGCTTGTGCAACCCCCCAAAAGGGTCTAAACTCGCTTATGCAAAATACAAATAGGGGCTGGTTCAAGACTTTTGCACAGTACTGTGAATCACAACGGTTGATGAGCACGTGAAGGCAGCACAGTCAGTAGTGGTACCGAGTCTGTTGTTACTGATACCACAGCTGCTCCCGACAGGACAGAAAACGTCAGTGTGCGTCCGTAAACCCGGTAACTACTCTCAGCTGAACCTTTCTGATACTCGTTATTAGTAATGAGTGGTTTTTTTCGCGTGACTTTCTCTCGGCTTGATAAAGGGCTGTGTAGAAAGCTCTGGTACGTAACGACTAGCTTCATTTTTAAAGCGCTGTCTCAGCGAAGTGAGGCTGCTGCTGCTTGTTTGTGCGAGTTTTTAATGAAGCAATGTTTTCAGTCCGTTTGTTACTCGCTTGTGTTTCGGCTTGTGTTTACATAAATAACTTTACATTATCACAGAACAAGAAAGCGCTTTGTTTGTCACGTTCACCTTAGTTTCGTTTTTAAACGTAATCATACAGTGTTGAGGCTAAGAATAAATATTCCGAGTGAGAAGCAAATAACAGAAAAAAGACATTTTATTTAATGCTATTTACTACAGACAATGTAAATTATATTTGAAAAGGATTTTTTTTTTTTTTACAATACTTTTTATGGAGCAGTTTTCTTTTAAGTCCCAAACATGTTTAAGTAGAATTAATGTGAAGTTGGATTTTCCATGACTGTTTTGACAATCACCTGTTTTTCTAGGTGACTGAGGGCTGAAATGGCTGTATGTGCAAGGTATCTACATATCAGAAGACAAATGTGCAGGGATGTCATGTTTAGTGCTTACAGACACCACACTGCATTTTGGGATTTCATAGATAGTGTTGTGATACTTTGTAGTTTCCAGTGATCACTGTCACGCTGATTCATTTTACTGTAACCTTTTTATTTCTTTCAGTGCACATCATTCTCTTGTTATGCCAGATCTGCAGCAGTGTGAGAGGGCAGAAGGTAACGGCATGCTTTTCCTCTACATACCATAGACGTCGGTCTGATGGCATAATAGTTACAAAAAACCAATCTGTATCTTTTTTCCTTTATCGCAATAATTTTTTAGCCTAAGGGTAAAAATCTGTTCCGGTAGGGTCTCAAACTGTGGTCTTCAGTGAGTTCAGCAAAATGATTCACGTCAGCCTTTGTTGTCTTTTTACTGAAGAAAGCCTTCCCTTTGTGCACGTGGACAGTAGTCCGAGCATATGAGATCAGTGAGCTCATCTTCTCTGCTTATTTCCAGGTATAAAATACCTGGAATGGGTGTCAGATTTTGTTTCCAAATACAAAAACAAGCATTTAAGCTTGAAGAATCCAGCTGGTGCCATGCTGAGGATAGCAGGGCTGGAGGACACCATGTACAGAGGGAAACATGATGAAGTGAACGGCTGGGGAAAATTCTACCTCCCCAAAATCGTAAACATGCAGGTCATCGGTGTGGTGGAGGGCACCTCGTGTCCATGTGACGAGCTCGTGCTGATGACCTGTGAGGACAAAAAGCTGTACGCCTACGATGGAGAGGAGCTGCATCTGGTGGCTTCCAGTTTCCAGCAACTACATGACAAAGACATAGAGTATCCAGCATCCAAGAGCTACTACAATGGAGAGGCCTTCAAAGATATGGTGAGAAGTTCGAGTGTTAAGAATAAGACCTGCTGGTAGAGATCGATCACCTGACAGGTTCTTTGTATTGTGTTATCTTCTGTTTAGACTGAAAAGGACTGGGAAGCAGTGAAGATGGGAGGCGTGGGGAGGAAACTGGAGGGAGAGCATCAAAAGCTGGTGAAGGAAACCAAGTCGGCGTTCTTAAAAAGCCTAAAATCATAGGTGGGTATCCATCCCAGCTTAGAATTAGATCCAGGATTGAAGCCTTTATGTTTGACTGCTCTTTCCTTGTTATTCATCACTTCAGTGAAACACAGCTGGTGTTTGCTGGGATGGAGAAACATGACATGTTGTGTCTCAGAGTGGTTGATGTGGATAATCATTGAGGTTGTTGTTCTCTTAATAATACTTTTTTTTCCTCTTACAGATTCTGGTATTTAGCCAAAAGAGCTTCAGGTTTTTGGCTTCAACAGCATGAAAGCAAACATCATCTTCAGTGGCATGAACCCTCTGACCACATACTAACGCTAAAGCAGAGCTGAATGTGTAAAAATGTTATATTCTCCATGGAATTCTGATCTGTTTTATTTCTCCACCCAGATTGTATTTATTAGATGATAGTATCTGCTAAAGGAGGAAGAAAAGTATTTTTTGATGCTGTAGTTTATTACTGCAAGTTTCACAACATCAACAGGAAGAAAAAAAAAAACTAATGAAGTATCAGTTACACGTGATAATGACAACAGGAAAACTCCACCCAATCACAGCATGTCTGATAACAGGGCCAGTTTATTCTTAAGTAAATGTTTCACTTCTTGATGTCAGCTGCTCTCTGTGTGACCTTCACTTCTTGCTCCACTGCTCATTTCACCCTCCTTCCTTACACTAACATTAATAAATATGAATACTGAATAATTAAAGTGATCAAAGTTAACACTGTTTGTGTTTTGTGTGGATTATTTTCTGACATTATCTACAGAACACCTGCAGTGTTGTGTGCTGTTTAACAGTACTGCACAATGCTGCAGTGCGTTTGTTCCTTCCTGTTGCAAATTCAGTGAGTGCATCTGAAACTGTGTTTTTATAAACTAAACAAGAGTGAGCATAATAGTACATATTATAAAGGTACTTGTATTCATCTCACTGTTTCATCCATAAATGTACCTGACAGTTACAGTACCATAGAGTAGTTTTAACAGTACTTTAAACATAATGCATTAGAACAATACAAACAACATTAAAGATCACGGGTGTGCAGGGTAAATGGAGCTGTTTTCTTTTTAAAATTATATCTTTATTTGGATTGGACAAGAAAAAACCATCTGCATAGCAGTATATGAATAACATGGGAACAAAGTCCTTCCAGGTTTTAGATTAACTCCAGGAGAGCAAATGATAAACAAAGTGATCAGCGGTTGCATATTAACCTCCACTAGCTATTACTAGGAGAGTTGCTCGCATGCTCTCCCGTGGAGCTGTTTTCTACAGTAGAGTAAGAGTCCAGTGCAGGGCTGGTCTTCTTTAAATCACATGAGGAACCATTTTAAGGCGGAGGCTGTTCGCTCTGTGCTTTCTGTTTCATTCTTAGACTGCAGCAATGGTGAGTAGCAGCTTTTCACTTCTTCACTGTCGTCTTCTCTGCCACCAATGATAGTTATTTTATTCTGTCAATATTAAATTAAATATGTTTTCTCTCATGTTCAAAATAGGCTGACCAAGAGCAAAACAGGTATGTCTGCAGATTCTGCTGAAGCCAAAGTTATCAGACCTCTTGTGTTTTTAAATCCCTAACAGCTCACTCATTATCATTTTAGAAAAGAAGAATTTCTGAAAACTCAACAAGGTTTCAGAGAAAATGCCTACAAGATTATCATGAAGATGGATGACTGGTCTAACATGGCTCCAGGAAGTAAACACTTAGTGGATGAGGTGGGTTAATTTTGGCACCTTTAACACTGTCCTGTTATGTCACTTGTAACATTAAGTAAATGTGTTTTCCCTCAGATTCTTCACAGCATCTTCTTTTTGGGCAAAATCAACAAAATCCCTTTTTCTCCAGAAGAAATAATCTCTGATGGTGATATTTTGAAAGCCTTAAAGAACAAATTTCCCAGACCTTTTCAATTCTATCTGACTCAGCTTCCCAGACGGAGTCCGTTCTCCTGTGTGCTCGACATGGTAAGATAACTGTTCTCACATTTTCAGTCAATCTGTTAAACTTCCGTTTTAAAGAAAGTATGATGCAAAGTGTTTTTTGTCTGGTAAGTCTAAAAAATGGCTGAAAAGTGTGCCTCATACTTCACCCAACAGTGCTCAGAGACTGCTGGAGAACTAGAGACTTGCTTCAGAATTTGTTAGTTAAGGCTAAATCATATCTAAAAGACTCAGTATTGGACATACTTACAGTCTAGGGCTGGGCGATATGACCCAAAATTCATATCTCGATATTTTTTAGCTGGATGGCGATATAAGATATATATCTCGATATATTTTTTTTAAAGCCATAAAGTAAGAACAAAAAGAGAGTTCTTAGTCAAAGCTGTGTCCCAGATGTCACACAGGCACTTTTATTAACATAGAGCAGATGTACATAAAATTTACTCAAAAATAAATTATGAGCATTTATTAAATAATAATGCTCCATAAATAAAAGAAAACAATGTTGTTTTTGTGCATAACAAAAAGCTCACAATTGTGCAGTCAAAATGTAAACTAAAAGACGCTGAGCACAATAACAAAGACAGATTTCACAGCTGCTCTGTTCCCAACTTGTACTGCGTGACTGACAGCCTGGAGTTTGAAATCCGCTTCGCAACCACGTCTCTTAACAGGTGCCATTTATGGTCCTTATACACAGTAAGGTAATATTACGTTGAAGCACAGTACGTATCACTCCGCGAGGCTCAGCCGTAATGCTCCGACAATCCATCAAGCGGTGCAGCTCCGTAGCTTACCAAAGTCGTACTAAAACATTTTTTGACAGATTGCTGAGCGCTGTGTACCACATAAAATCGGTTCGCGGCCATCAAGCACAACCAGAATTAATACATAAGGCGCGCTGTCAACTTTTGAGAAAATGAAAGGATTTTAGTCCGTGCAGCACCTCTGGGCTGCATGGCGTTAGCGTGGTTAGCCCGTTAGCGTGGTTAGCTAGCTAACACGTTGACGGTGTCCAGTCCCACGCACGGGTCGATGCGCAGTAACTCGTTAACGGAGATTTGCCGTGTTGATCTTGTCGCATCCGATGGGGGAGGAGGGGGAGTTGTGTTCAGTGAAGGAGAGGCGAGGCCGAGTAACGTTGTAAAGACGAAAGTGGACGAAAGAGAGGCAAACTTGCGGCTCCACAAGTATAATTATAACGTAACATAGACTATATCGATATAAAGGATATTGTCACATCTTATATCTCGTATAAAAATATATCGATATTTTTTAAAAACTCGATATATCGCCCAGCTCTATTACAGTCTTCAGTGCATATATGATGCTGTTGCTGTGTAGCTGCTGGATCTGTTAAGTCAACTCAAAGATTAAATTTAGTATTTCTCTTGACAGCCCAGGAAAAAAGGTTGTTTGCAAAATACGTTTTGAATCAGTAATAACAAAGATGGATTTTTGCTTGTTGATTTGAAATTCAGAGGTGGGTCGAGTATCCAAAAATTGTACTCGAGTAGCATTACTTTAAAATATTATTATTCAAGTAAAAGTGAAAAGTAGTCTTCAAAAAAAGTTACTCAAGTAAGAGTAAAAAAGTACTTGGCGAAAAGACTACTCAAGTAGCGAGTAACTTTAAAATGTCTGATTTATTTTATAAATAAATATCAGACAAACAAAAATAAATAAATATACAAATTTTAGTATTTTCAAAAGGAATATATGTAAAAACATCAACAAAATAAGGCACAACAACTCTAATTTACAGATTTCAGTTTTTCACAACAAAGCTTTTTTCACCAGTATAGTAAATAATATAAGTATATAAACAGTGCAAACAATTTCCAGTGACAAGATATGCTGTAAACTTTATATTCATTTTTGCTCCAATTGGCACAGCAGCCTCAGAGAAAACATTAAAACGAGGCATCTTCAACATATGTACATACAAGGCAGCTCAGTTTACCATAAATTGTATGAATGTGCATTTATTTCTGCATAAATGCACATGCAATATAGAGTATGTTTGGGGAGTGCGACTGTCTGTGCAGTGTCTATTTGTGTCTGTCTACACGTTGGGTGAGTGCCGAGTATTTGGTTGTGTATATGGGGGTGGGAATGCACATCTGTGTCCGCGTGCGCCTGTTCGTCTGTATCTATATCAGGTTGGGTCTTAGACTCAACCTCTCTGGGTACATCTCAGGCCCTCCAAAGTACGGAGGCCTATCCCCCCTCACCACACTCCCTGCCGGTGGCTGATGCCCTCAGACGTTGGTGTGTTGGTGGTTCTTGTCGACTGGGGCTGGGCACTCATGTATGTACCGGCTCACTCCTGGTGGCCGATTGGCAGGGCCTGGCGCCTGTGGCCCGGCTGGGCCCCTTCCGGGGGGCTGAAGCTCGGTCCTCTCTGGCACAGCTGGCTGCCGGCAGAGCCCGCGGGCATGCCACTGCAACCCCCTCTGGCCTCTGCTCCGTAGCTGCTGGGTGATGTCTCGTTTGGGGCTCTACTCAGCTCTTCCCAGGAGGGTGGCACGGTTCCCCCCCTTTGGTGGTCCTCCTCGGGTCCTCGTACTCTGGAGCCTCTGGATGTCTGGGGCCTGGATCTCCTCCATACCTGCTTCATGCCCTGGGGGACGGGGCTATGGTTCCCCACACTCCCTAGCAGATCGTTACATGGAGAAACCTTTGGAATACAAGCATGCTGATCCACACAGGTATGCATACAGGTGTACACACGGGTGTTCACAGACGCAGACTACACCTTTCTTGGCTGCTGCCTCAAAGCACATTGTGCGCTGTCTATCTTGCGTGCTGCACAATATCGTTTAATATTTAGTAACTATTGATATCTACTGCTAGCTAGTTTATTGTGATGGTGCTTTTTTTTTCTTATTATGTTGCTCTTTGTTGTTTGCTTTCTCTTCTGTTTTTTTTTTCCATACAGGTGATCCAGGTGTTGTGTTTGTTTTTCTTTCTTTCTTCCCCCCTTTCTCACCGTCTCTTCTCCCCTCTGGTTTTCTTTCTCTCCCTCTCTTTCTTTCATTCTTTCTCCCTGTCCTATCCCCCAGTCATGTCTGTCCCGTTTGTAGCAACCGAAAATAAAATAAAATAAATTCATAATTATAATAAAGGTCAATCAAATGGACCAATATGGCAAGGCCATGATGATCCACTTGGTAAAATAAATCTGCTTGGCATCTTTCTTGGCCTTAAGACAAAAATTCTGACGGCTAAAGATCCAAATGGGACAAAAAAAAAAAAGTTTAATTTAATTTAATCTAACCCAATAACTTTAATCTCAGCCAAACCGATTTACCCACAAACAAATAAAACACTGAAAAAGCCAAACAATAACATTTTTAAGTTATCAAAGTGACTTATATATCATGTTTAACCCGAGTAGTGAAAGACCACGGGGGTTTGAAAACGATGTGTCGGTCGGCTCAGAAATTTGAAGTTTACACAGTTACATTCTCACCTGAAAACATGTTAAAAGTTTTTTTTTTGCGACCCAGAAAGAGAAATAAGAGTAATATTAAAACTAAGCAGCTGCCGTCATTGTTGGAAACTGGAATTGGCTGGGCTGCACTATGAATTCTGCGATATGGTTTTTCAATTTTGTTGTCCGGGTGGAAAATCGAGAGAAATTCGGGAGAATGGTGGCTCCGGGAGATTATGACGCTATAATTTGAGATACAATAAATAAAATAAGTTTTTGTACAAAGTATCAGTATCAGATCAGTATCATCGATACCACCCTGAATATTACTTGGTATCGGATCGGAAAGGAAATCAGTGGTATCGCACATCACTAGTGTCCGCTACTTTGAAACGCTTGGGCCGCTCTGCCCGCCACAGTTTCAAACTGGTCATGTGACTGCATGGCCACATCTCATTGGTAAAAAAGTACCAACTTTTTAAAGAGTAACGAGTCGAATTTTGCAAATGTAGCGAAGTAACAGTACCGTTTCTTCTTCACAAATGTACTCAAGTAAAAGTAAAAAGTATCGTGCAAAAAAGGTACTTTAAAAGTACATTTTTTTCAAAAACGTACTCAAGTAAATGTAACAGAGTAAATGTAACTCGTTACTACCCACCTCTGTTGAAATTAGATATATTTTGAACTATTCCACTCCATCTCTTATCTAAATAAAAAGCATCTAATTGTCCTGCATAGCTAAATAACTCAATAGACTAAACATCTTGATCAACTATATATTAAAAGAAATCACAAAATCTCATGAATTAGAGTCAGATATTTATAAAAATATTACAGTTACAATATAAACAAATGGAAGCTGATCATTTCTAGGATGCTGGTGTAACATTTAGGCTGTATTTGTAACTATTTCCAGATTGTCCTGCTGAAGAATCCAGAGAACGAAGAGCAAATAAGAAAGAGTCTGCAAGAACTCATCAAAAACCTTGCTCCACTTTTTCTGGTCTCCTCCACCATCTGCATTTCCCAGAAATCCAAAACCGACCAAAATTCAAAGAGGTACTACGGAGTCTCCATGTCCACCAACGGTCCTAACCCGGGGAAAATTGTGATTGCTGCCTCCTGTCTTAGCAAATGGGATGAATATGTATCTGGTGCAGTGATGACCTATTATCCAAAAAAGGTCAAGAAAGATTACTTTGATGGAACCATTGAAGTACCTGGAAACATCAGGTGTGAGGCATTTAATCTCAGTAATGATGAAAAAATGAACCCTTGCAGATCATGTCACAATTTGTTTGGCTTGAACACAACAGAAACAAAAGAGTGGGAGTATGGTAACTGTGCTGAACCCGAGAGCCTGAGCAACTTGCTTACAAATGAGGAAGAAGTTAAAAATAAAACACATGTGCACGAACACTCAGCTGAAAACAGGCAGAGAGCAGAGGAAGAGGTTCGTAAGGATCTTATGAGTGTGTTACGAACAATTCAGTTTAAGACATGGACAGGAGAATTTTACACCCCAGAATCATAAGGTGCAGAGGTGACCTGATACATCTGCTTTGGTCTGATTCTGATGAATAAATGATGCTCTGACAGAATGAGTGTGGATTTGCTCAAACTGTTTACTCTCCAGCTCCGTATAATGTGCTTGTTAGAAATTATATGTAATAATAAAATCAGGCTTCTACGTTTTAAAATGCAATATGAAGGATGCGAGACAGCAATTATTGGGAAGAAACACCTTTATACTGGTCTATACCCAGGATGCACATGAAGTAAAAACAACAAAACCATTTTTTCCTTTTATGATCCCATCTATAACCTCTTTCATAAGCGCTACACATGTAGTTATAATAGTTGTAGCAGTTATAGCACTAATTATATTTCTGCATTGTAAAATCTAACTTGTTTCAGTTTAATCCTGTAAAGTCTCAACCATGAAATAATTGACAGAAAACTCAACTGGAGTGCTTATTGAACCTTCTAACAAATAAAATAAATAAACTGCATATGTGAGTTGTTTTGTTTTTTTCCACATCCAGCATTTTTGTGCAATTTATTGTTTTTAACATTGTGTGTCTGCAGATTCTACTGATGAATTTATCAGAGCTGTGACGGGTTTTTAAATCCATAACTGCTCATTCATTTTAGGAGAGCAGAATTTCTGAGAAATCAACAAAAAAAAAAAAAAACAAAAAAAAAAAAAAGAAACTTGAAGGTAGTGATGGCCCGCTTGAAGCTGACGCTCCGGAGCGTGTGTCGAAAAAAACAACACACTGGTTCAGAAGCACTGTGTCGAGGCTTGCTTCGTTTGGCAAAAGTCACGTGACCAGTGACGTCCGAAGCTTCATTACGCACGTAACTGCTTCGGTACCTGATTCAAACAGATATAAGGAAGTGAATCATCCACGGGATTCGTGGAGTGTGTTGATGGTGACAGATAGCGACGAGGTGATCATTCCACTGACAGATATGGAGCCAGCGAGGAAGAGAGGACGTTCTGGCGTGTGGGAATATTTTGAGTTGATTTTGCTCAATTCTTTTTATCTGCCGAAGTGCAAAACTTGAAATGTCCAAAATCATGTTTTCATAATGTAAATATCATTACAGCATGTGACTTTAGGAACACTTCCATGTGAATTAAAGCTGATGAAGACTACAACAATGTATTTGACACTATACGTACATGACATTGCTACACAGTTTAGAAAATCATTTTGTTTATTGTTTTTAGGTGATAGTCTGCAGGACCCAGGAATACCTGCATATCTACCAGCTTGCAGTGTAGTTCCTGCACTCCACAGCCTCTTCTGTTCCATGCAAGTGGATTTTCTCCAGGGCAGGAGAAACTATTTCTAAGAAAAGAAACAGACTCAGCCAGCGCACAGTAACACTAATCCTCTTGTTAACTGTAAATAACAAAAGGGCTACCTGACATAGATCATGTTTTTACTTTGCAAGTTCTTGATTAGGGGTGGGTTTTGATTATCGCCTTTCTGATTACAATCCATGCTAAATTGAATAAAGTGATATTGATTCATTACAATCCCGTGTCGATTTGTAAATTAACGTTATCATGCCTGAAACGCCAGCATCTCAGGTTAAACCTCACAACATGTCGTCAAACACCATACAGCTAAAACAGTAACTGGGAGCAGGTTTACGGATTCTGCATACAAACGTGAACACAGAGCGCGGACCCGACGCGTCAGAGTCAGATTTTGATGTGTCGGCGGGTCCGCGCTGTGTTTGCCTCTTTTTTTCCCCGCTGGCTTCTGCAGCTGCAGGTTTCATAACTCTGTTTACATCTCTAATTAAGTCTCACATGTGTCAGCTTTCTTTTAATAGATACGAAATTATGGATATATACTGTTAAATGATCAGAATTGTAATATTTCTGACTGAGGCAAAACTTTCCAGATTCCAATCAAATTGAATCGGATCCTGTATCGAATCAAAAATGATTCTACAAATCAGTGACGATGCAGCCGTACTCAGCTCCCTAAGCATTTTCCCTTTCCAGTTCACAATCAATCCCACCCCTAGGTCAAAAATATGTATAGGACAATTGGCCTCATCTAATATTTTGTATGAACCTGTCCAGCTGTCCAGTGATTAAACGACAAGTAGATGGAGGCAGGACTTCACAGCAGGGGCATACTCCATAATGTGCTGTGCATTCTCATATGTATATTATATATATTGCTCACTTATTGTATTTACCAACATCAAGGAGTTATGAGCAAAGAAAGGCCACCATAGTGCATGTTTAAATAGGGAAAGTTTATTGATCAAAATGTATTACGCAAATACGCATTACATTTGTTTCAGCCCCCCAGTCGAGAAAACAAAACCAATTACATGTTCAAAGCAACGGAACGGTGGCCCAATATCAGAGAGAACTCCACTCTTGAGTGAGCAGTGATAATTGAGCAGTCCGTTTTATTTTGCAGATTCAAGCTGCTCTTCAAAATTTTCACCACCAGATGTCACCGGAGAGGACTGTGTTGAAAAGCTTCGAGTAATGAACCGTTTTTCAATACAAGCTTCAGTGCTTCGGAAAGCTTCATTTGGCCATCACTACTTGAAGGCATTTCTTGTCAGGGCTCTGTGTGCGGGCAGGTGGAAATGTGGATCCAAATGCAGGACTCAGAGACGAAATGTAACTAAAACCACAGCTTTTATTGCTGGCATGAAACCAAGCAGGCACACACAGGCAGGGTCTGAGGGTACGACGCGACACTGAGCACAGGAAAACACAGGGCTAATATACACAGGGTGGTAATCAGCGAATGGGCAACAGGAGGGAGACACAGCTGGGAGAGATCAGGGTTAACGAGACGGGGGGAACCAAGCTGCACACAGTAACATAAGAGAAAGACTTTCACAATAAAACAGGAAACATGAATTACTAAACAAGCATGCAGACTTTACACTGAGAGACAGACAGACAGAGAATGACACATGGAACCTGAACTAAACTAAACGTGAGATATAACTGAGAACAAATCCTTAAGCACGGATAAACAGAAACAAGAAATAATAATCGTCATCACTACAAGAATAAGAAAACAATCCATGAAGCAGAATTAAACCGAAATATAATAAACTCAAAATACTGGGTCCAACGGACCCAGAACCGTGACATTTCTGCCTTCAAGATACTGAAACAGATGCAGGAGTGGTGTAACATGCCTCAAGGAAGTAAGAGGTGGAAGGAACGCTTAATGGACAAGGCGGGTTAAACTGCAAGCTTTGGAAACAGCTTTGTGCAATCTGTAATTTAACAATGAATTCATGTGCTTTCACTTAGCAGACTCTTCACAGCATCTTCTTTCTGGGAAAAATCAACAAACCTCCCTTTTTTCCCCAAGAAGAAATCATCAGGGATATTTTGTCAGGCTTAAAGAAAAAAAATATCCCAGGCCTTTCGACTTTTATCTGACTCAGCTTCCCCGGCAGAGCCTCCAGTTTCATGTCATGTATAGTGCAGAGTACTTTCATACTGATGAATTCAAAAGCTGAAAAACCTAGTGTACATTATGTTTCAGCAACAAACAGTGAAGAGTCGGGCACTTTTTAAAGGATCTGTAGATTGCAAACACAAAGCTAAAAGACTGAATGTCAATACTGGACTTAGATCCTTGAGGATATCAACACAACTCCAGGGAGGTGATACTCTTTATTACTGTGGAGTTCATGGATGTGCAAATATCCATAATGTTGACATCTTCTTATACAAGGATTGCATTCAGCAGATGCTTTGACAGATTACGTTTTTGATTTCAAGTCTGAGATAACAATTAAAATTGTCTCTCCCTGTGTATAATAAAAAGTAATGGCCTCATTTATGTCCTCAAGAAACAAACCTTACGTGTCTCTAGCCAGTACAAAACATCACAGCTTAAAGTTTAAACTTGTACGCACACCATGATTTAACACCAGCGATGTGGCCGCAGTCATAGCAATAGCGATAGATTTATTTAACTGATAGAAAATGTGGGAAAAGAACAGCAGTAATGCTATCATTTTTATTATTGCATGTGGTGTTGTTATGCAATTAAATTTAGTATAAAAATGTTCAACCTGTGCAGACACACAGGTTTCTTTTCTTTTTTTCTTTTTTTATTTCATTGACACAATCGCAACATTTCACTTTTAAATGAATTACATCACCCTTAATTTAAACACAGTAACACAAAAGCTAACCAATTATGAACCTAATAAGCTTATATCCTTATATTTCTAAATAACATTAAAGCTACACTCGTTGACACAGTTCTAATTAGGCATAAATCCATCTATTCTTAATTCACTGAAAATAAGCAACTGTTAAAAAATAAAATTAGTAAATGGTATGTATGAATTTTTTTTTTTTTTTTTTTTTTTTTTTTTTTTTTTTTTAAAAAGCACTTACTTTCATTTTAATGACTGGAATTTAATTTCTAGCAGATCTTAGTTGGCAGTTGACTGTATCTGTAACCGTTTCCAGATTGTCCTGCTGAATAATCTGGCTGGCTGGAAAAAGTTAATATGGGCATGTGCAGTGAATATCAGCGCTATGTGGCCAGAAGTGTGATAATATAATTTATTTTGTGTAATAAACAACTGCAAGGATAGATGATTACAACAAATAGATGACTAATACATAAAAGTAATACATAGATGAATAATGATGATGAGTTAAGATGCGTAATCATGGGAACAAGCGGGTTTACAAACAGGAGCAGCTGATTAGCATTAGAAAAGCTGAAATAATACCTCAACTGAAGCCAATTGTACTAAATGCACTAAATGTGCACTGTTACAAGAATGTTTTTCTTTCTATTGTTTTCTATTATTTTAAGTTAAGCAGGACAGAGTTAAAGAAAGATTTACCTGCCTGTACCGCCGGTCAGAGGAGGACACGAGAGATTCAGCAGGTTGTTTACGCTGAATAAATGGCTTACAGTGGGGCAAAAAAGTATTTAGTCAGCCACCGATTGTGCAAGTTCCCCCACCTAAAATGATGACAGAGGTCAGTAATTTGCACCAGAGGTACACTTCAACTGTGAGAGACAGAATGTGAAAAAAAAAAATCCATGAATTCACATGGTAGGATTTGTAAAGAATTTATTCGTAAATTAGGGTGGAAAATAAGTATTTGGTCACCTCAAACAAGGAAAATCTCTGGCTCTCACAGACCTGTAACGTCTTCTGTAAGAAGCTTTTCTGTCCCCCACTCGTTACCTGTATGAATGGCACCTGTTTGAACTCATCATCTGTATAAAAGACACCTGTCCACAGCCTCAAACAGTCAGACTCCAAACTCCGCCATGGCCAAGACCAAAGAGCTTTCGAAGGACACCAGGAAAAGTATTGTAGACCTGCACCAGACTGGGAAGAGTGAATCTACAATAGGCAAGCAGCTTGGTGTGAAAAAATCAACTGTGGGAGCAATCATCAGAAAATGGAAGACATACAAGACCACTGATAATCTCCCTCGATCTGGGGCTCCACGCAAGATCTCATCCCGTGGAGTCAAAATGATCATGAGAACGGTGAGCAAAGATCCCAGAACCACACGGGGGGACCTGGTGAATGACCTGCAGAGAGCTGGGACCAAAGTAACAAAGGTCACCATCAGTAACACACTACAACGGCAGGGAATCAAATCCCGCAGTGCCAGACGTGTTCCGCTGCTGAAGCCAGTGCATGTCCAGGCCCGTCTGAAGTTTGCCAGAGAGCACATGGATGATACAGCAGAGGATTGGGAGAATGTCATGTGGTCAGATGAAACCAAAGTAGAACTTTTTGGTATAAACTCAACTCGTCGTGTTTGGAGGAAGAAGAATACTGAGTCGCATCCCAAGAACACCATACCTACTGTGAAGCATGGGGGTGGAAACATCATGCTATGGGGCTGTTTTTCTGCCAAGGGGACAGGACGACTGATCCGTGTTAAGGACAGAATGAATGGGGCCATGTATCGTGAGATTTTGAGCCAAAACCTCCTTCCATCAGTGAGAACTTTGAAGTCCTTAGGGACTAGTAAAGCGCTATATAAATACAGGCCATTTACCATTTAAATAAATGCAGATGCTTAATAACACAAGCTGTTGCTACGAAATTGATCTAACCTTGTTCATTCTTTTATAGAACCTCACAAGACATTACAGAAAGGTCACACAAGAATTATTTGGTAGAGGACTATTTTTGTGTGTGTGCATGTGTTTGTGTCCATTTTTTGGTTTTGTTTTTGTGTCTCCCACAGCCTGTCATTGCTGGATTTTAGTTCAGCAGATTTAGCCTGATAAACTGGCAGATAAACACAGAGGCCACACAGTAAAATGTACTGCCAAATTTTGCACCATTCGCTAATATGCACTTCTGAAGGAACTTTGGCGGAGACATTCAACTGATGTCTTTTGTTTTCATGTGTGAGGATCGTTGGGGGGGGGGACCTTGAGTTGACACTGTTGAAAGAATAGGGTCTAAGGTGAGACTGAGACAAAAGATAAAACTTTGTCTTTTGAGAAAGCCAAGGGTGTGGACAACAGTTATGGAAAGTAGTCCCCTGCTGAATAAAGGTCTATCTACTAAAGGGAGAAAGAAAGTGTTGAGTACTGTTCACTGTGTTTCCATTAAAATTAAATTTGACATGACAAATGGCATATATCAATAAACAGTGAAGGTTCAGTTCAGTGTCCCATTTTAAGATACTATGGAAATTCTGGCTACATGCAAACAAACACAAAGTGTTTATTTGGAAGAGTTTGTGATGAACCATTTGGAGAAAAGTGTGAACCTATGATTATTATCATGTGTTGTTGTCTCCATTTGTTTATTTGTTTTTTTAATAAGGTTTAGATGTATGCAAATATCATTTTTATCCATGCAATTTTTTGATTGCTCTATACATAACAAATGTGAAAAATATTGTTTTTCTTTGTTTTGTTCAGATGTGACTCAGGCCACCACTCAGACAGGGGAAGAGTTGTGACAGATGTGTGAATATTTTATAATAAATGTTCTTGTTTTAAATTTTGGTTTTCGTTGACTGTTTATTCATCCTTATGGTATATGTGTCATTAGTTTAAATTCTCAAAAAGAGATGTAGGAAGACTAAGAGGAGGATGAAACTTTTTCACATGAAATGTATAATAATAACAAGTATTGTGAATAAGAAATGCGTTTCTAACATAGATGTTTATGAATCAAGATTTATAAAACACTAGTTATGTAACTGGTATCATTTTGGCTTTAAAATAAAAACAATCGAACTTGTGTTTTATGAACAATTTGATGTTTTGATAATAATTAATAACTGCATTCAATGTCACTGATAGTTTTAAAGACATTAATATTAAAATGTATAAATTACACTTGAAAGCTGTACACTACTTCATTTTCAGTGTTTGTGAGCTTTTCCTTGCTCAAAAGCAAGGTAAGCTTTAGGTGACACTGTTGAAAAGAGTAAGGTGTAAGGCGAGGGAGATGTTCAAACTGAGATGATAGATAAAACTGTGTCTATTGAGAAGGTCAAGATGTGGACTACAGATGTGGAAATTAGTACCCTGCTGATTAAAGCTTTTAACTAGTAAAGGGGGAAAAAGGTCTTGACTACTCTATGTTGTGTTTCCAGACTGTTTTTTAATTAAAACATGAAAACAACTTTGCTGTCCATTTTGACAGCTTCTTTGTTTGACAAACAAGTATCCTCTGTAGTTAAATGTAGTTTCTACTAAATGCATCAAATCCCCAAGGCCAAGTACTGCATACCACACGAGGACCTTAAGAAAGTTATTCATGCTTTTGTGACCTCTTGATTAGACTATTATAATTCCCTTTACTTTGGTCTCCACTCCACCCTTCTTTATAGATTGGAGCTTTTGCAGAATGCTGCAGCACGTTTTTTCCCAGGAATTGGAAGGTTTGCCTCTATTACCCTGGTCCTTCCTGACCTGCATTGGCTTCATATCAAATATAAGTTAATATGAGCATTGAGTTTAAAATTCTGTTGCTTACCTTTAAAATCATAAACAGTACTGCGGCATGTAACCTTAGGAGAGCCGTAAGACCATCAGGACAATGACTTTTAGTGCAGCCTAGATCTCAGCTAAAGCAAAGAGGTAACCATGCTTTTGCCCTGGCATGCCCGAGACTCTGGAACAATCTTCCTTCTGCTATTTGCGTCTTTTATTCCATCCATTCATTTAAATCAGGGTTAAAAACTTAACTGTTTGACTAAGCATTTTCAGTGAGTTGTTGTTCATTCCCTTTATTTTATTCCCATGTTATTTATCTTCTATTGATGTACCAATGTATAAATATGGCCACCTTATATTTACAAATAGTCATTGATTGTGTTTTTTTAAATTATGCTGACATAATTTATTTCTCATTTTATCTGTATTGTTTGTTTAATTATCATTTCTATTTTGTTAGTTTGTACTCTGTTATGCTGTTATGTTTGAACCTTGTTGTGAAGCACTTTGGTGTACCGTATTGTAAATTTGACATGACAAATGGCATATATCACGGGAAATTCATGTAAATAGAGCTCCTCCAGATATTGGCTTAATTTTTATATAATAGGAAGTAATTGAGTAATGCTGCTTAATTTTTGTAATAATTATTGGTTATTTTGTTTAAAACCAACAACAAACAACCAGTGTTGTAGAAAAGTAGAACCCCTAACCTTTCCCCCTCCTGACCCCTCCTCTTTAGTTTTACACTCCCTTCCTTACAGTGGCAGTGATTGGTTAAATCCTGTTGAGTGATGTTCTCTTCAGGTTGGGTATTTAGAGACTATGGCTTAGATATTTTGTCTTAAACTTTATTGCACGGTCCTAGGTATCGGCTGAATCATCCTGTTTCCCCTTTTCGGCTCTTCTCCTTCTCCACGGCATCCTCCTCCTCTTCTTGGGCTTCTTCTGTACATCCTTTCATGTGTTGTTAATTATTAGTCCTTCCCCCAATGTCTTTATTCCCCACAATCCATAAAAAGGTATAGTTGACACACTCTGCAATGTCACCTTTTTTGATAGTAAAAGACCCATAGCCACAAATCTCCCATAACTCTCTGGAGGGGATTCAGGCTCCAAGAGAAAAGAACTTTATCATTTTGGTTTTCTTATTCATATCAAACAATAATATGTAACCCATGCAATTAGTATTTACAATAAACCATCACACTGTTAGTGTTTCACTCTCTGTTCAAACCAGTTATCATGCAATTCTGTTACGGGGACTCATGGCTATCAGGAGTACATATACCACTTTAATCTTGACTTTTTAGTCTTGGATTTTTTTTTTTTTGTGACAATTTGCCCTGTAACACAATTATGATCTGTTCCTCCACATATACATTTCTATGCTTTAACAGCAAACAACAGATTTCCAGACCATTTTCTTGGTTGAAACTTTCTTTATTTCACACTATACCTCTAAAACCTTACCTCTATAAGTATATTCTAAGGTTTTATTCAATTTAGCCTCATATAACAGTCGGAGAATACGATGAGGTATCCGGGCTTGGCTCCTGAAAATTACAACAGGAAATCCAGATCTTTCTGCCCTCCCTCCCTCAGACATTGAAGTCTCCACGGATTATTTTAGACCATATTATATATACTTCATATTAACAACATCATAGGAATACAAGATTATTAAGATCCAAACCCATAACAAATATATACAAATAAAGAACCAGAGAAACGTATTTCCCACAAACGTTTCTCAGGCAGGCACATTCAGACCCGTTGGCATATAAGTTTTCAGTCTGTCTATCCAGATCTTCTCCATCCTCCTCCGCTGACCGACCGACCAACCCGGATTAGCCTGCAGGCCCATGATGCTCAGGGCCTCCTCTGTGTGTTCCCTGAAGTGGATGGCCACTGTGGAACACGGCTCACCTGCCCGAACGGCATACAGGTGTTGCTGTAAGCGCCCTCTCAGGCAGGCCCCAGTTTCCCCCACATACATTATCCCACAACACCTACACTGTATTGCATAAACCACATTTTTTACCTCCAAGGAAAATCTTCCAGAGACCGCCCAAGAGGCCCCACTATGCGGATTGTTAATCATGTGGCTATATGTCAAAAAGCGCTTGAGTGCATCAGGTGGTTCTCTTTCCCTCCCCCCCCAGTTTGGCCCTAACCAAAAGGTCACCCAAACTAGGATTTTTCCTAAAGGCCTTAATCAAACGTACCTCAAATACACGACCCCGAGTTTTCATGTCACCAAGGTTCTGTTGGACACCGGCAAGAAAAGGTTTGTAACTCTCATGGAACGTACTAACAAAAGGTAAAAGACTATCCCTTTCAACTTCATCCCCGATGGCATTTGGATCGAGAGGAGTGCCCTTATCATCCTCCTCACGGGCGCTCGGAGTGCAGAGGTTCGAGAGTGTATCTCTGTATACTCTCCTCAAAAAGGAACGTGAATAGCCCCTCCTTCTCAAACTTTTAAACAATATGCGCGTTGCATTATTGAAGTCCTCCCTTTTACTGCATATCCTGTGAAACCTTAATATCTGTGATTTTACAATCCCTCGGAACGTGTGAGGTGGATGGTAACTGGATTTGTATGAACGCATGCGTATCGGTGGGCTTAAAGTATACTCTCGTGTGCAGCCTCTTCTCCTCCTCCCCCTCCTCAAAAAAAAAACCGTAGTATCTAAGAAATTAATCTCAATATGGCTATACTCATACTTCAACTTTATTGATGGGTGGTGAGTATTTAATATATGTACAAACTGATGGAAGGTGTCCTCCCCGTGTGCCCACGCGCCCACAATATCATCCAAGAAACGTAAATAAAATACTGGCTGTAAAGGGCACTTGGCCAGCGCCTCTCTCTCCCATTCGCTCATATAAATGTTCGCGTATGAAGGAGCATATCTTTGGCCCATCGCCGTGCCCTCCATCTGTAAATAGACTTTATTTTCAAATTGAAAGTCATTATTAACCAGGCAGATTTCTAGCAGCTTCAGAATCTCCACGTCCGGACGCGCAGCATCCGGATAACGGCGGAAGATATTGCTGACTGCCCTCAGACCCATTTCAGTATTGATGTTCGTATACAAACTATCAATATCTATTGTGAATAAAAATGCATTGATGGGCACTGACATAGAGCGAATGATATTTAAAAAATGATATGTATCCTTGAGATAGCTCGGGTGCCTATTAGATAACGGCCCGAGAAACGAATCAATATATTGCGAAACATTATATGTGGCGCTACTACAGTCCGAGACAATCGGCCTCCCGGGTGGAATTTCAAATTTGACAGTCCAAGTATCGGGGCTCTTATGGATTTTAGGCAAGAGGTAAAACAAACGCAGGCGAGGATCATCCGGGCCCAAGAAATAGTCACGTTGCTTAGCGGAAATATGTTTATTATAGTACAATGAATAAATGATCTTCCTGATACTCCGCTGCACTTCAGATTGGATCGAATGTGAAATACATTTATAATACTTTGTATTGCCCAGCTGTCTTTGGGCCTCCAATCTAAACTGTTGTTTATCCATGATGACTATTTTGGACCCTTTATCCGCCGGTTTTATCACAATGTTTTCATTCTCCTTCAGTTCCCTCAGAGCCTGCCGTTCCTCCCTCGAGAGACCGCCCTCCCCACCCACCTGCGGCCGAAATGAATGAAATAACCGGATATCCCTCTTTATTAGATCTCTGAGCGATTCACTCAAGGTTCCCCACTCCGGCTCCCAAACGGATGGCTGAATAAAGGGCTCTCTACAAAAATCATCATTATCAAAGTAGTCCCTCAACTTTAATCGTCTATGATAATAATGCAAATCACGACGGAGTAGCTCTCGGGAGAAACTACGCGGCTTTGGGCTGAAAGTAAGGCCCTTCTCTAATAGACTTAGTTGTGCTGACGATGGAACAAAAAGCCTGGAAAGGTTTAACACGTTGGAGGAAGAGGACCAACTTAAATCTAGCAGAGGAACAGGATTCATCTCCTCAATCCGCTGCTCCACTCGCGGTTCTATCATCCCTCTAAACCCTCACTAAGTCGCAGGCTTTCGCACCAGCTCCCAAAGATTTTTCCAGCAGTCTCCTTCGTCCAGTGAATACCATCTGCTGTAGTGTGAAAATGTTGCTGTGATATACATGGCAAATAATTGTAATGCGTGCTAATGAAATTATTAATCATGGTGAGATTATACTGCTGAGTTTTGGACAATGACTTGGAGAAATGGACGTGAGCTACAAAAATATCCGCATTCGGAAACGCGATTTTCGCACCATTCACCACCCTACGCAATTGCTTGATCGAAGTCTTTTGAGGGTCCTGATCCTTATTATTTAGGCCTATAGATAGCACCACCAGTCCCGTATTGTCACATACCAGTGCTGTCTCCAACAAGTTGAAGAAATGATAGAAATTCGCACCCGGATAGCTCTCCACTTGAATCTGATCGTTATTGAAGGGGGGTATCCTACTTAGATTAGAATCTCCCAAGAAAACTATAGGTTTATTAACCTTAATTCTCCAATCCTGCAGTTTACGACTAACCCGCGCCCGATGGTAGGTTGGCGTATGCCACACCCTCTCCACGCTCTTCGTCTCGGCCCTCGCCCCAATCGACTCTCACCCCTGTGGGCTCGCGTCTGCTGCGATCCTCAGTTTGCTTTTTTGACCCCACGGTTTTAAATTCTTCCACAGAGTCATTGCTCTCATTATCTTCCTCGCTCAGGTGAAAATTGCTTTTAATATTAAAATAGTAGGGATCAGCGCGGTCCAGTGAGTCACTGCTCAAGGCGCCCGCTGGCTCCTGCTGTTGCAGGGCCTCAATCGTCATCTCACCCACTTCCCTAACCCTAACCCTCTGAAGAAGCGACAGCAGTCGCGAAACGTTAGGGATGCCCCTCAGACCAGCGTGAACCAGGGTTGTAACTCCCCCAGAACAAGGTAATTTGGAGTAAAAACAGTTTTTTTAGCCTCACTTTTTTACTGGGAGTAAAACACAATTGGTTCTCCCAATGTGGGCTTAAATTGAATGATTGAACAAGGCAGTGGGTAATTTAAGTCTCCCACTTTTTGGTTTTAAACCTTTTTATTTAAACTAAGCAGGAATAAGCAAAACTAGCCCTCCCAATTCATATTTTACTTTTTTAACTAAGTGGGAGTAAGTTAACATAGCCCTTCTGCTTCAAGAATTATCTTCTGGGGAAAAGGAAAATTAGTTATTGAGCCCTAAACCAGGAAAGTAAGATTTCTTTTAACCCCCTTCTGGATTTTAAGAGGGGAGCTCAAGTGTGTTTTTAAGCCTATATCTTCCTGTGGGAACTACATAAGACTGCAGCCATCCTAAATGAACTCCAACAAAATAGACTATATAAAGGAGTAATATTATGGGGGAAAGGACACGGTTAAAAGAAACCCAAAAAGGTACAGCACACTGTACAGGAACCACGGAGCGGCAGGCGAAGATGAAATGCATTATGGTGAACCGCCCAAGCTGTTACTGGTTATCACGCATACCAGAAGACTGCTTCGGTGTGATCCAGTGGACTCAGGCTACACGTGGAAAGGCAGGTGAGCTCTCCGGTAAGACTCCTTTTGAAATCCAGATGGATGGGGGTTGGAAGAGGGTCGTAAGAGCTGGTCTGAGGGGACAAGCAAGGTGGGGCAGGGGGGAGAGGTTGATGGACATTCCATTTTTGAAAGCTAAGATAGGCACTTAACATGTAACACAGAGTATGAGTATGTTCAGGTATCTTTTTATGGGTTGGGGAGGAAGGAGGGAAGGATAGTGAGGGAGGGATTAGGTGTAGCACACATTTTTTTAGGAAGATATCTAAGATGAGGTTTTATTGGATGTATTATTTATGAAAGATTTTATTGGTCTTTTAACTTTTTTCCCCTTGTTTTTGTATCTGGCCTGGTTAAACATAGACGCCTCCACCACACGGGAAGATATATGACACAATCAAGGTAAATCACAGTCTAAACAGACAAACTATAGGGGAGATGATGAGAAATGTCCAAATATGAGTAATATCCCATGGTACCACACAGATCCCCTTTATTCTAATAGATTAATAAAGTGATACCTTAATTGAGGCAGCATAGTTGAAACTAACATTGCTGCCATTGAAAGAATTAGTCATGGAAACGTGTGGTTGTATTATTAAAGGAGGATGCTGCCACATTGAGGAGAGGGCTAGATTGACTAAAGGGATGTAATTCGGCTAGTTGGCCTTTAGGACCATTCAGGACGAATCTGCAAGAACTTTCAGGCAAAGTGTCCAGTCTGGAGATGCAGCTGGAACAGGAGAGTCAGGAGAAAGAGACGGCCCTGTCAAATCTAGATGTGGAATAAATCAGGACGAATAAATCTAACCGAAAATCGTCCGTTAATGAATATAGCATCCAGATTGACAGCTTCATCAGAGCGGGTCTTTTAGATCTACACAGGACGGCCTGGCAGACATTGGAGGAGTGATTCTTTTATGCAATTCGGTGTAAAGAGGGATGATATAGTTCTGTTTTTATTATTTATTAATAATTTTATCCAATTTTATTGGTTTTTATGTTTTTTATAGAATAAATGTAGCCAGCATTGGAGGCTAAATTTTGACACTGACGGGTGGGCTGATCTTCCCTCACTGAGGAAAGTACTAACATTGAGGTGTGAATAAAGAGTTCAACTAAAACTAATATAGTGTGAGTGCTGTGGTTACTAACAGCTGCATGGACTCTGATATTTACTAACACACAAATAAAACAAAAAATGTCATAAAAACCTGAATTCTGTGAGGGTGAGATTCCCCTCATGGAGGTGAGGGAGGATCGGCTCACCTGTTGGAGATAAGTCCATTTTAATTCTTTTATGTTTTGTGCTTATATATTAAGCATTGTAGATTTTTTTTCCCTATTGGTTGCATTCACAGAAAATGGGGACTAAAAGCGCTGTATTCCCCTTATATTGTATACATATTAAGATGGCTAAGGCTGACACAGTAGGACGCAGGAGGCAAACAAAGGAGGAACATAAACCACACTGGGACATTGAATGGAGAGTAAGGGTCCAGTCGGCCGCTAGGACCGTGCACCTAAGCTTAAAAAAAGCCAACTAAGCCACAATTCCCTAATACCTAACCCCCTAACCCTAATACCAACAATCCTTTTCTTTAAGCAAATTGGAGCAGCAGACAAGAGTTGGCGAGCATTATCTTAATGTCATACATTGACTCATTTACACATTCATTCTGGATGTGTAAAGTGCTTTGGGGTCCTTAGGGACTAGTAAAGCCATTTACCATTTATATATACGTTTTGTCTTTTTTGAATGAATGTAATCGCATTACTGATCACTATTGTAACTAACTACATGTTTGTGTGTAAGTAAAGTCTCTTTGAAGCTCTCATGTTTGCATATTGTTTGAATGTTGTGTAAAATGTAACTAATTAACCTCATACTTTATCATAAATAGAGAATTGTCATGGTCCTGGGTCGGTGACCCAGCGCTTTGAGTTTATGATTATTATTTTCTAGTTTATTCTGATTTTGTATTAGTTCTTGGGATTTGGTTGTCGTGTTTATTTTCCCTACCTGTGTCTCCCTCTGTGCTCTGTACAGGTCCCCGACTTTTGTGTTGTAAAGCAGTCTGTGTGTTTCCTGTTTTACTTTGTAGGTCTGTGTCTCGCTATGCCCATTAGTTCCAGCTGTGTCCCCTCCTGTGTGCCATTTCCTGATTACCTGGTGTGTGTATTTGTGTCTGCCTGTGCTTCTCGTCGTGTCGTCTGTGTTTCTCTGTGTATCTGCCGTGTGTTTAATGTTATTCCGTGTTTCTCTGAGTCTCTCTGCTCCTCGCTCCTCGTCCTCCTTTTGTATTAGCTTTTCCAGTTTAGGTTTATGTTCAGTTCTGCCCACACCGTGGTTATTGTGCACTGTAAATAAAACCCACTTGCACCTCCGCCACTGTCTGCTTTTGGATCCTCCTTCCTCAGCTCCACACAACTGCCGCCCCAGCCGTGACAAGAATGGCATATGCTTCCCCAACAAAGTTTGCTGGGATTAATGATCCCGAAGTTGAAGCGTTACGTCAAGAATTTCAACTATAAACTGTAATTAACAAATATTTAAATTGTATTTAGTGTAGAAAAATCTGTTTTTACGCTACATTACCTGTTACAGAGCTGGGCAGGATGCTGTGTTTAGGGTTTCGCTTGCTTGCTTGCTTGCAGTCACTGTTAAGCTGTAGACTTTTATGCAGCTGTTGTTGTGATCTGGCACTATAAACATTAAATTATAGCGGCAGCATCAATTGAAGCGAATAACTGTTTTCTTTGTTATAATCCAAAATATTTTGTAATTTCAGTATGCCTGATTGGACCCAGGGGTGAGCAGAGATGATCTGTATACAAGGTGCCTTCAAGTTCATGCAAAGGCAATGGACCTCTTGGTTCGGCAGGTGCGGCTCAGGCGTGCAGCTGAAAGAAAGGTTTCTGTTTCAAAAGAACAGCTGGATGTCAAAAAAGAAGTGCTGAATAACACTGCCCAGGAGCTGGATGCATTGCAAGCTTCTATTATATTTGCATGTGATGGTAAGTCTTAGTGTATTGTTTGGATGGTATAAACAGTGAATGTTGGCTTACAGTCGGCGCACACCAAGAATCGCCTCTGGTAAGTCCAATGCTAACCCAAATGTTTGCATTTGTGCAGAGAAGTTGCAAGCATCCATTGTTGCTGGGACTGCTGTTCAAGGTGCACCATTCACTTCAGATGTGAATGCCTCAATTGCCCGCAGTGTTGTGGCTGCAATCAAGCATATGATAGCTCCAGTGTGTACATGGAAATGGGAGGATGTTGATGATATATGTGTAGAGGGGTGCCAGTTAGTTAGGTATATAGCTATGGCAAGACAGGACAGTGGCAGCAAGCATAGGGTTTACAGGCTGATAGGAGAGCACACTGTGTTTGGTCAAAAATGGAAAGTCGATATTGGCCCGCCAGTTTACAGATTTTGGGCTGTCGGAAGGGGAGGCTGTGTTGTATGGAAAGCAGGAACATCTGAGGGATGGCATGTGTCTGTTGGATCTTCACACTGCAGTTAGTGTCATCATTAATCACATGAATTATTTTGTTGTTGTTGATTGTGGCACACGTGATTGGCACAGCTGTGGCTGTTTTTAAACACATGCCTTGACGACCTGATGCTTTACATCAGAAATCTACAGAAGTCTTTAGATGCACAATGGTATGCTGTTAGCAGCATTTCTGTGCAGGCAGGTCAAGCTGATGTTGACGTGGAGAGTAGTGCAGTGTTTGTGGACAGGGATGTTGATACAAATCTTACAGCTAAACTTGATAACACTTCTGTCAACCTTGAAACTGTTAATGCTGTCACAGGAGTTGGAGCAGAGGATAGCAGTTGCGTTATAAAGAGTGTGAGAGGATCATTTCCCCAGGCTGATGATCAATTTAAATATGGAGGAGTTCAGTGTATGGCTATAAGTCTGGTTAGCCTGGCAAAACATAAAGTTGATAGCGTCCTTTCATGGGAGACAAAACATCTTGACAGAGTTGTAGTTTTAGGTGACCTTTTGTACATCAATTTGAGAGACTGCAACGTGATAAGCACTTCATCCAGTGTGTTGTGTGTCCCCGATTTGCCTAAAAGTTATTGTATTGATGGGCAAAACTTTGAGTTTAAGTATGGAGATTGTTGATGTGCTTGATGGGGAACTCATTGAGAATGGTGTCTACACTACCCTGCAGAGTGGACTGCAAAAGATTTGTGCCATGTATGATACATGTCTTCTGACATTGTGTGGGAGTACATGTGCAGTCATTTCTGAGAATGGACAATATGCAGTAGTTGATTCTCATGCACACAGTGCTGTGGGTTTGGTGAGTGAGCAGGGAAGAAGTGTTGTTTTGTGCTTCAGGTCTCTTGAAGATGTGTTCGGACACATCTGCTGGCTGGCAACTGGCCTGAGTCAGAAGCAAAAGCCTTTTGAAGTAGCTGGTGTTTGTGTTAGGTACCTTGTGGCGTCAGAAAGTGCCAGACCCAAAGACAGTTGTGAAGAAACTAGCAAAACCTTTACACCTGAATCAAGTTTTGATTCAACCCAAGATGAACCAGACATCAGTGGTGTTGGCATTGTGGAGTCTTTAATAGAGGCAGAGAGTTGCAAAGCTTCTGGTAAGACCATGACTAGTTCTGAGTATGATTTAGGTTTATTGTGTAATGATGCAACAAGAAAGCGCAAGATTTCAGTGGGTCACAGTGAAGCAAAAAAGTTAACAGTATGATGTGTCTCAGGTTAGTGAAGTGACAAACAACAAGCTGGTGTTTAGTCCCATTTGTGAGTTGGTTTGTCAGGCTTTGTGCACACAGTTTAATGTGGAGTTTGAAAAAATTAGTGTAACAGCATCTACATGTGTTGGTTTGTTAGGTGTTCCATGCAAAAATGAAAGCATAGTGGCAGATGGGAACTGTTTCTTCAGAGCTATTTCTCAGGTTGTGACTGGCACACAAAAGCACCATCGCAAGATAAGATTTGCCATTGTGAAAGAGTTGGAGAGGAATGCTGCAATATATAGAAATATTTTAAGAACAGAGTATTCATCAGTTGCAAACTACATTCAGAAATCTAAAATGAGAAATGTTAACAGCTGGGCTACAGAAGTTGAAATCCAAGCAACTGCAAACAGTTTAGGAGTTGATGTATTTACATTCTATGATGACCGTTGGCTAAAATACAGCTGCAATGGCAATTTTTGTCAGTAAAGGGAATATATTTAGAAAATCGTCATGGGAATCATTATGAGACGGTGGTTTGTGTTTATAAGCCTGAACTGCAGACCTGTTATGGCTACTGCAAAACCAGTCCATCTGTTATCGGAGGATACAGCACTAGGTCTCAGAGTAAGGATAAAAGTACTTTTGAGAAAACACAGGATCACACATTTTGTGCAGATGCAGTAGTACTAGATACAGATGCTGATCTTGAGGTTTTGAATGATGAAGGTCAGGGAAAGATTAGCTTTAGTCCTCTTTCTAATGGAGTTGCACATACTTTATGCTGCAAATTTAATGTTGAATTTGAGAAGCAGGATAAAAACGTTCATTCTGTGTATGGTCCTTTAGGTGTTGTTTGTAAAACATAAGGTTGTAGAGGATGGAAATAGTTTCTTCAGGGCTTTATCTCAAATAATCAATGGTTCTCAGAAGAGTCATAAGAAGATAAGGCTTGCTGTTGTAAAGTACATAGAGAATAATGGTGAAAAGTACATGAAGTTTGTGGGAAAAGGTTATGCTTCAATATCAGAGTATGTTTTAAAGTCAAAGATAAAGTATGTTGGACATTCTGCTACTGACACAGAATTTCAGGCTGCAGCAAATGCTTGTGGATTGGACATATTTATATTTAATGGTGACAAATGGAAAATGTACAGCTGCACGAGTACTGTTGTCATAAATGAAGGGATATATTTAATGTGTCAAAATGGTCATTTTGAGCCAGTAATTTGTGTGCAAGATGTTGATATAACAACATAAGATGCGTGTTATTGCTGGTGTCAAATTAAAAAGGCAGCAAATGAAAGAAAAGGCAGAGCAGTCTGATTTTGTGATGACAAAATTTTTTAAAGTAAAAGATGGACCAGATTTTGTTTGCTGTGTCTGCCATAGGTTGTTATTTAGACATCAGGTGTTACATTGTCAAAAAAGCTATTATAACAAAACTAAAACTGCAGCACTGATTGCAGAAAAATGTATAACTGAAGACTATTTACACAAATGTAATAAAGATTGTGTAAATCCATGTCACTGGTTGGACACAGCTAAAGCTAAACTGTGGATCTGTTATACATGCCATTATAAAATTAAAAATGAAGTGCCTCCAGAGTCTGTAAAAAATAATTTAGAAGTGCAGCCAATTCCACCTGAATTGGCATGTTTAAATAGCTTAGAACAACATTTAATAGCTTTACATATACCATTTATGAAAATGCTAGTCTTACCTAAGGGTGGACAAAATGGAGTACATGGACCAGTGACATGTGTTCCAGCAAACATTGTAGAAACCAATGTCTTACCCCGTTCTAGCATGGAAGGCTCTTTATTACCAGTAAAACTAAAGCACAAGTTGGCTTACTGTAGGGGGAAAACTCTGTAAAAGACCCAGGAGAAATAAAGACACAATGAGACAAAGTTACTTTCTTTATCAAACGTGTACACGGGTGAGCTGCTAAGAACAACTCACACCATGCACAGTGGCTTGGTAATTTTTATAGGAAAGACAGTGAGAACAAAACAAATAAAATAAACAACTCCATATGTGGCGCTAGTCTCGTCAGCAGAGAGCTGGGAGAAGGCTGTGAGAGATAAAACAATCTAAAACAATATGTCCCAAAACAGTATGTCTTTGCTGAGAAAGTCTAAAAAGATAATTCTAAACTAATCTAACCATAGGCAAAGGGCAGACAAAAGGCATCTTTGTACATTTAAAAGAAGGTAAAGAAACATAGAATCATTTTTCCTGTAACATTCCCCCCTGTTTAACTTATTTTAAATGTATACAACAATTGTCTATGAAAATCATTTATTAAGTATCTTAAACAATTTTTAATTTTTCAAAATGTCAGCATAGCAGAAATGGCAGTCATTTGGTCTAAAGAAAAAAACAAAAGAAAATAATAAAAAGAAAAACATAGGAAATGAAAAACATAGTAAATGAAATAACAAGTGGAAAAAATAATAAAACTAAAACTACAAAAAAATAAAGGATAAAAACCTTATATTTTAAAACGAAAACTTACAAAAAAAATAAAAGAATGAAAAGTAAAATGAAAACTTTATATTTTAAAAATGATGAAAACCTAATATGTAAAATGAAAACTTCAAAAAAAAATACAAGGATGAAAACCTTATATTATGAAATGAAAACTTAAAACTTCAAAAAGTACGAGCATGAAAACCTTATACTTAAAATGATGCAAACTTTAAATTGAAAACTTTATGTGTAAGCTAATGAAAACTTCATATTTAAAATGGAAACTTTATGTTTAAAACTGAAGACTACAAAAAATAAAATAAAAGCATGAAAACGTTATATTTAAAATGAAAAACTTTATGTTTAAAAATCAAGACTTCAAAGAAATAAAAGGATGAAAACTTGCATAACCTACTAATGTTTTAATCAGTGCATGATCACTTGACAAGTCATTTTTAATCACCACGTCATTTATTAGCAGTTAGTACAAGTTCTCCTCTAACAGAATTGCAACGGGATGTTGTTCTTCTTGAGGCACGGCAACATAAGCAGTCATTGTAGTTGTTATCATCTTTGAAATCATTACTCTTAGGCATGGCAACACACACAACACTAATATGAGCAGTGCTATCATGATGAGACCTAGAAGAAAAAATGGCTTTGCTACAGCAGCCAGCCATGAACCGCTGAACAGCCAGTCAAGCCAGCCTTGTGCTGTAGCTGCTCCAGGTGTGTGGTCAGTGACATATTTTTGCAGAGCGGTCAAATTCTGCAAAGCTTCATAAATGTCTCCTCCAGTTTCGTATCCATCAGGGATAAAAGTGCAACATGTTTCCCCGATCAGCTTGCAAACTCCTCCTTGTGATGCTGTTAGCAGGTCTAGTGTCAGTCTGTTCTGCAGCACCATCGTTCTGATGGCCTGCTGTTCTCCTGCTAAGGCGGTTCCCAGGGTCTTAGTCAAGTTGATGTGTCGTAGCAGAGCATATCGGTTGATCTCCACGTGATCTCGCACCTCGGCAACTCCAATGCCGGGGATCAAGCTCTGTAAGAATTTCACTCCTCCTCCCCAGATGCGAAACTCTCCCGGCACTCCAGTGTCCACGGTAATGCCGAAAGAATTGGGGGAGGCGATGTCCACTTCACGTCTCTGCCGGCTGCTTGGGTGATGTGCAACACTTTGCATGAAGAAAACATGATCTGATAATTCCACCAGGGCGCACAGACCTCCCCAACCTTCAGGGAGTGACAGATAAGCCTTGTTGCCACATAGGAAGTACCAGTCAGCCAAAACTCTGGTTCCTCTGCTGCTGGGTGCCGTCCGTGCACATCCTGTCTGGTACTGAGTCTTTGTTTTTAGTGGCATTCGGTAGCTGTAGTCGGAGCGACAGTTTAGGCCCATCAGCGTCGTGTCACTGGCACAGGTGGCGTTGATTGAACAGGCCATACACTTCCTCTCGTTCCTTGGTGGGCAGAAAGTGTATATGGACTTACATAGGTGAGTAGGCAGCTCCCCCACTGCCCGCGAGCCATTGTTCATCACACATACTGGCAGTTGTGATGCGTTCAGTTTGTTCAGTAGAATTACATCAGGCAGTGGGTCTGAGACTTGGGGCCAGGTCAGTAGGTAGGTCTGTCCGGAACAGTTCACATTTGTGAGTGATGATGACCTCCAGGTCGCTTTTGCTGGGATGCTGTAGTTGGCTTTGGACCAAAGAGTACCGTAGCCTGGATGTGTTGCCAGGCCCAACAGACACCAACTGCGATCTTCAGGTATGCTGTACGGCCACAGGCCAGACGTCTGTGAGGATAGGGGCATATGGGTACATGCATAGCAGTCAGTTTTGTTATTCAAGTGAGCTGTAGTGTTCATAAACTGCCACCAGAAGTTAGTGGCGTATCCATGGGGAAACTTGGTGTACTTTCCTTTGTCATACAGTGTCTGCCTTTTCTCCATGTAGCGTGACTTGTTGTCCCTCACGGAAGCAAAGGTGAGGAGCCCGGCCATGGTCAGGGCCGCTGCAGTTGATAAGAGCCACCACGTCATGACGACGGAACACACCCTCCTGTCGCGAGTAGACCCCCCGGCCAGGAAAGCTGACCCCTCCACCGGGCGAGATCACAACAAGCGGGCAAGCCTGCCGTCAGCTGTGTTTAGATGGCTTCACTGACTCGCCTGCAGTGACTCTGATGGACCCAGGATGGTCGTTCCGCAATTTTGCAAGCGGTCGGTGTAGTGAGGAGGACTTGGTATGGCCCCTCCCACCTGGGTGTGCTCCAGTTTTTCCTTTGGAGCACCTTGATCAGAACCCAGTCACCGGGCTTTAGTCTGCAAGACACTGGAGAAACATCATCAGGTTGTTGATTATGTACAACGATCTCTTTGTTTTCTAATAGCTTAGACATCCACTCTGCTAATGTGTGTTCTCTGATTGATTTGTCTATTGGTTGACTGGTGATGGGCAGTGGGAACGGCCTACCATGAATGATTTCAAATGGAGTTAGTTTATGGGAGCCTTGTGTTAAGCGCATCCACATTTTCACTAAACCCAAACATTCAGGCCACGGCCTTCCTGTTTCTGCCATGCATTTCCTGAGCCTTTGTTTTATAGTGCCGTTAGTTCTCTCTACAAGGCCTGCACTCTGAGGGTGATAAGCACAGTGGTGTTTTATGCTGAAACCGAGTGCTTCAGAGACCTTAGTGATGACATCATTTACAAAATGAGTGCCGTTGTCTGACCGTATCAAAGCTGGGATGCCATATGTGGGTATGAAGTGATTGCACAGGCACTTTGCTACTGAAATTGCGTCTGCCTTTTTCACTGGATAGATTTCCGGCCACTTTGAGAACACGTCTATAACCACTAGGGCGTATTTTGACCCTTGACATTCGCTTAGTTCAATAAAATCCATATGAATTGTGTGAAAAGGATGAGGCGGAGTTGGAAAACGGCCTCTTCTTGGTCGCAGGTTACCTTGAGCATTATATTTTTGACACGTCATGCACGTTCTGACAAATTGTTTTGCTGAAGTTTCAAAATTTACAGTGTAGAAATGAGTGTTGACAATACAGGTCATTCCCCCCGATGACAAATGCGTACAGCCATGAGTCACTAATGCCGCCATTTTGTGGAGCGATTTTGGCAACACTGGCTTGCCATAACACATCATTAAATCGTTTGTCAGAACTGCACCGTGTTTTAGCCATTTTGCCTGCTCTGCTGTGCTTGCTGCTTTTTGTTCACTTTGCAACACATCCAGTGGAATCTGATGTGTGTTTACTGCCATCAATGTCATGTGTGTTTTTTGTGCCGCCTGTTTTGCGGCTCTGTCAGCAAAATTGTTGCCTGTAGTAATAAAAGAGCCATCAGTTTTGTGTGCTGCACATTTACACAATGCGAGTTGTTGTGGTAAATGTATTACAGTCAGCAGGTGTTGTAAGAGGCTTGCATGCTGGACTGGTTTACCGGTTGATGTAATCATTCCTCTGTTTTGCCAGAGCTTTGCGAAATGATGCACAGCAGAGAAAACATACTGGCTGTCTGTATAAATGTTTATTGGTTTATCTTTGTGGATTTCACATGCACGAATAACAGCTATCAGCTCAGCGCTCTGTGCAGAATATGAAGAAGAAAGTGGTTTTGCTTCTATTATTCTACTGTCTGTGGTTACTGCGTAACCTACACAATTACGACCTGTGTTGTCTTTAGAGGCCGATCCGTCCACAAAGACATCAGTAAAACCAGCTTGTGGCTCAGCATGGATGTCAGGGCGGGGTTTGGTGTCTTTGTCTAATTCTGCATGGCAGTTGTGCACATCTCCATCAGCTGGTGTGCTCACTAGAGTCCCTGGATTCAGTGTGCCACATTTTTCCAGTGTGATGTGAGACTGTGATAGTAAAATGCCTACATACGATAGCTGTCTGGCATGAGTCAGGTAAGAGAGATTGGCTTGCAGCAGTATAGATGTGACAGCATGCGGGACCTTGACAACTAGTTTGTGGCCTAAGACAATGTCTGCTGACTTCTTTACTGCCTCTGTGGCCGCTGCACAGCTTTGGACGCAAGTCGGCAGGCCCGAAACTACAGCGTCTAATTTACACGAGTAGAATGCCAAAGGGCGCTGTTTGTCACCAAAAGCCTGTGTCAGAACTGCCTTCATGTAGCCGGCCCCCCCATCAACATGCAGCACGAAAGGCTTGTCATAATCAGGCAGGGCCAGGACTACATTTGTTTGTAAAGCCACCTTTAGGTTAGTAAATGCTGTGTCTGCCTCTACCGTCCACGTTATTGTGTCACGCAAAGCAAGGTTTTTGCCATAAATCATGTCTTGGAGTGGCTGAACTGTTAGTGCATACTCTGGAATCCAAGCTCTACAGAAATTACACAAACCTAAAAAACTCATCATCTGTTGTTTTGTTTTAGGTTTGGGTGTGTTTTGCACTGCCAGCTTTCTGGTTCCCAGCAGTGTTTTGCCCTGGCCTGTGAGTGTGTGTCCGAGATATGTAACGTTATCACTCCACAGCTGCAGTTTGTGTTTTGAGACTTTGTGGCCCTGTTCAGCCAAATGCTGTAGCACAGCAAGTGTGTTGTCTTTGCACGCCTGCTGTGTGTGACCGGTTATTAAAATGTCATCTACATACAGCAAGTATTGACCTAGCTGTGGGAGCTTACAGCTAGACATTGACTTCTTCAGTGCTTCTGCATAGAGGGTTGGGCTATTCTGGAAACCCTGGGGCAAACGAGTGTATGTGTACCTCTGACCCTCATAGGTGAAGCCAAACAATGGCTGTGAGTCTGGATGTAGTGGAACTGAGAAAAAGGCGTTTGAAAGGTCGATTACTGAGAACCACTGTTCGTTCGGTGTGACCTGATTTAAAATAGTGTGTGGATTAGCAACCACAGGTGAGATTTGTTCAGTCACTTCGTTTATAGCTCTCAGGTCATGTACTAGACGGTATGCACCCGCGGTCGCTTTTTTAACAGGAAAGATAGGAGTGTTGCAGGTGGCTGTCTTTGTTTTTATTAAAATTCCTGCCTTCTCCATGGCTGCTATCACTGGGCGAATGCCATGTCTAGCCTCAGCAGTGAGTGGGTATTGAGATATCAGTGGTCTGTGTTTTGAGAGAGGTTTTACTCTTACTTCATCAGCATTTTTTATAAGGCCTACATCAGCAGGGCCTGTAGACCAGAGAGTTTCAGGCAGCTGAGCTAGTGCTGCCTGGTGTCATTCAGTCAGATGTGCGTGTGTTTCAGCGGCATCGGCTAGGTGTACAGCGGGCCTGACTGTGACCACCCAACCCAGTGTGTATCGGAAACACCCTGTCCGGCGGCCTTGCAGCCAGCCTTCATGAGTGTCTTCCGTTTTTTCATAAGTGTCTGCTTCAACCCTGGCTAACACATTTCCTAAATCTTTCCAGTCTGAATGATAGTCATGCGCTACAGACACGTGTGGCTTAGGCATGCGGTTCAAAGCCTTCACGGCTGCTGATTGGATTACTGAGCACACTGCATTTCCCGACTTTGTGACATACAGGTGTTGTAAAGTCAAACTCTGTTGTCCTAGCTTCCACACTTGCTTATCGTAAAGTGGGTCTGGACCTGGAGTTTGTTTAAATCTCAACGTGTTGTGATAGTCAGTGGGTTTCTGGAAATAGGATGTTGGGGGTGTATATTTGCGGGCCACATTGTGTAGTTTTGTGAGCTCGGGCAACTCAAGAGTCCAGTAATAATGTGGGACACCGTAGCCTTGAGAGAGACACACATTGCTGCTGTGTGCCGTGTTAATGCTATCTGGCTCTGGTGTGTTGTCATTTAGCATGCATTCAGCAATCATGCCATTCTCTTCCGGTATCACGCCTATCTTGAGTTCTGTCAAAGCGTCTCTTCCTAGTAGGTTTACTGGGCATGACGGGTCATATATGCATTTAATGAAGCACCTGCGGCCACTTTCGGTATGCATTAATTCTAACGGGGCAGTTAGTAATTGTACAGTGGTGTGGCCTGTGGCTGACTTCACAAGTAATGCATCTCTTGAGTACTGTAAGTTTTTAGGCGGCTGCCTTAGGACCGTTTTACATGCTCCGGTGTCACACAACATTTGGATTGGTTGCCCGTTCACGTGAATTAGCAGCATTGGTTTGTATTCTGACCCTAATAGCAATTGTTCTATGTTAAAAACTTCCCCTCCCTCATCAATGTTCATGTCTTGTGTGTTTTCTAGTCACATGTCGCTGTTCTCCATAGATTCGCCACTGTTTTGCCTGTCATTGTTCCTCCTACTATTATGTGTCTGTGGCTTACTTCTGCACTCTCGTTCAAAGTGACCTCGTTTTCCACAGTTGAAACAGGCATTGTCTCTTTCATATCTGCTGTCTCTGTTTCTGTGTCTGCGGCCTTGCTGTCGATTACCTTGCTTCCCTTTCTGTCTCTGATAGCCTCCCGAAAATGCAAGGAAACCTGTCTCTGAATCTATGGTGAAGACGTCAGCCTTATTTTTCTGTTTGTGCACTTTTGTGGCGTGTTCAGCATGTAACAGGGCATCTGGCAGGTTGCCAGTGTTCATTGTGACCCAATGTTTCTCTACATGTGCTCTGATTGGTGGGAGCAGGCCATTTAGAAACGCATTTTTTAATTGCTGCTGGAATGGCGTTGCATCGCCATCAGCATAATCTAAACCTGAATGCTGCCTAAAAACTGGGCGCAGGCGGTCTAAAAAGTCTGATGCAGTTTCATTTTCTTTCTGTTTCACCTCTCCTATTTTATTGTAGTTTGGCTTGGGGGCCAGCTGTAGTTTCACACGTTCATAGAAATTATGTAGTTGGCCTTCTAATTCAGGGTCACCTGCACGCAGGGGTTGTGGTCCGTTGCCGACCACTAAAGAATCTAAAGGATTATTAATTGCCCCCCCAGTGAAAGAGCCTTTCACTGAGCCAAACTTTAAACCTAAAAGATCTTGAAGTACCTGGTACATTTCATGACCGTTTAAATACCACTGATTCCTAATTGCTTCAACTGCTCTCTTCCATGTGTCAAAACCGTCATGCAGGGGCGGGACATCTTTAAGGACATTTTTGCGATCCTCATGTGACCATGGTCTAAACACAAGAATTGTGGGGTGTGCGTCTTGATGCCCCATAGGCCCAATCGGCTGACCATATCTGGGGTTAGGTGAACTTATTAATGGAAATACTCCTGGGGGGCTTGGGGGGTCAGGCCATATTTCCCTGCCTACATGATCTTCCCCTATATCTGCTTCAGGTGCATGTGTTAATGACATTTTAGCTAAATCTGCCTGCACTGAACCGTAAGGGTTACTCACAGCTGCATCTTTGTCTGTTTGCTTGGGAGTTGATGCAGAGGCAGTAACATAGGGGGGAGGGGCTGCAGCCGTTGCTTCAGGCACTTCACAGCTTTGCTTTTGTTTTTTATTCTGTCTCTTTTCTCTATTCTCAGCACGTCTCTGTTGCTCTTTTTTCCATGCATCTAGGAAAGTTAATTCATTTGTGCGTTTTCCTTTCTTTCTAAGATTTGTGGTTGCACTTATTTCCTTTAATAAGCTATCTTTGAGCTGTGTTAAAGCTGCGGGGCTGCACGTACCCTCCCACCCAGGACATGACGTCTTTTTAGGATTACGCCATCTCCTTGCGCTGATTTTCCCTGCACCTGGATATTTATTTTCTATCCACTGTTCGTCATTAATGAACTTTTGTGTATACTGCCCATTATTGGCAACAGGTTTAGAGGTTTTATTCCCCATTTTTCAATTTTTATTATTTAGTGTATCTTACTTATGTATTTATTTAGTTATTTATTTTTATTGATTTATTTATACACTGGCAATACAGCTGCTATCCACCTTCGCTGATATGAGGAATGAGAGTGGTTGCTCACACGCCCTTCTACTTTCGGACTATTTCCAAAAGCGGTGTGAACTTTACGAGGCGGAACTCGACCGTTCTCCCAAACCACCAGCACTTCAGCGAACAGCAGTGAAAGAAAAACACAGTAGGAGCGGCTCAGTCTCTTATTGGACCGTGAAAAGTCAGCTTGCTCCGTTAGTTACAACAATACACACATACATTCACATTCACACTTATTCGCGCGATCGGAACCCTTATAATAAGGGGAGCTGCCAGTCTTTCTGTAGACGAGCTACTTATTCCCTTGACCCAGCTGGGGGAGCTACTCAGAGCTCCAAACCTAACCCACAAGAGTGGGGAGCTTCCAGTCGACGAGCTCCAAGCTACCAGCCGACGAGCTACTTTAAACCCACAGAAGTGGGGAGCTTCCAGTCTCGACGAGCTACTTTCGCTATTTTAAATTCCCTGAATTTAAAATACGATTTTACGCAAGATTGTGTCAGTGTGTCTGTATCTACCTGGTCAGTGTCGCCGGGTCTGGTCCACCTCGATCGGGCCCCACCACCGTGGGTCGCTTTCTAAGAACGTTGGCCAAGACTCGAATTTAACGCCCTTGGTCTTTGACCACACACCTAGTATGTGGGCTGTCGACAGACGAGCAACGTGGACTGGTCACGGAGATGGGACACGATGGAGGCGCTCCGGCTCCGAAGGACCAAGAAATGTAGGGGGAAAACTCTGTAAAAGACCCAGGAGAAATAAAGACACAATGAGACAAAGTTACTTTCTTTATCAAACGTGTACACGGGTGAGCTGCTAAGAACAACTCACACCATGCACAGTGGCTTGGTAATTTTTATAGGAAAGACAGTGAGAACAAAACAAATAAAATAAACAACTCCATATGTGGCGCTAGTCTCGTCAGCAGAGAGCTGGGAGAAGGCTGTGAGAGATAAAACAATCTAAAACAATATGTCCCAAAACAGTATGTCTTTGCTGAGAAAGTCTAAAAAGATAATTCTAAACTAATCTAACCATAGGCAAAGGGCAGACAAAAGGCATCTTTGTACATTTAAAAGAAGGTAAAGAAACATAGAATCATTTTTCCTGTAACACTTACAAAGGCCATTATCAATACCAGTTTGTTGACACTATCCACATAAGACAGGCTTTGCAATATTTAAAAGAGTCAAATGTGCATTATAAAGATGTAGAATTCAATGAAAGTTGGCAAAATCACTTTTGTATGCAACAAGATGAAGCTCTGGAAGAGGAGAGCAATAAAAATGCTGTAAGCAGTGTTGCATCTTCAAATGTTGATGATGAGCTTTTGCATCACAGACAGCAGCACTGTATGTTTCAGGACACGTGTCTCATGCCTGTTGATATTGGACAGGAAGCACTAGATCAATATTTTACTAACATATTAAATCTAGCTCCAGCAGAAGGGAATAATCCTGTAAAATTACTTTCTGATCATGCAAATGAAGCCAAATGTTTCCCAGTGTTGTTTCCAAAGGGGGTGAATACGTATCATGAAAACGGAGAGAAGCGTTTGACATTGTCCCGTTGTTTTAATAACCGAATTTTACATGCTGATGGGCAGGTTTGCACAAAATGTCGAATATATCTTTTTTTGCTCAGTATATGTCTGAGATTTAACAGGTTATCTCAAATGTTTCAAAAGCATTGCGACAAGGAAAAGGTGATTGTACATATCAGAACGTTAGCCATGAGTTATTGAAAGATGAAGAGTCTTTGAAGAGGTTGTTGGAGTTTGATGATGGGTACCGTTTTCTTAAGCCTATTAGAGGTACTCCAGCTTTTTGGCAGGCAGCACAGCGTGACCTCTTAGCTTGTGTTTGTCAGCTTGGTATCCCCACTTGGTTTTGTTCATTTTCGTCAGCTGACATGCGATGGACAAATCTTCTTTATAGTATTTTGAATCAGCAAGGTAGAACAGAAACAGTTGAACAGTTAGAGTGGGCAGACAGGTATGATTTGCTGCGTCGAAATCTTGTGACTGCAGCAAGGATGTTTGACTTTTGGTGGCATTGTTTTCTGAAGGAGGTACTCATGTCTCCATTGCATCTGATTGGTAAGATTAAGGATTACTTTTACAGAGTAGAATTTCAACAGCAAGGTTCACCTCATGTGCACGGTCTGTTTTGGATTGAGAATGCTCCGCAGACTGATAAAAATACAGATGAAGAGGTGATTCAGTTTATTGATGAATATGTAACATGTGAATTGCCTTCACAAGATGAAACTTTATTGGACATTGTCTCATTTGTACAACAGCATTCAAAGCGGCATTCTAAAACTTGCAAAAAAAAAAGAACACAGTTTGCCGGTTTAATTTTCCCAGGCCACCATCCAGTCGAACATTTATATGTCGTAGGAAAATTGATGGCGGTGGCGCCACGGCCTCACTGTATCGCGAAAACTCAAAAGCTCTGCAATTTAACATGGCCCAGGTGTGTAGTTGACACTGACCAAAGATGAAGCTTATACGACCAAATCCCAAGGAGGAGTTCGAAAAAGTTCGTGGCATGGAAATGGCAAAATTAGAGCCAAAATGTCACCTTCACTACTAAATTATGGACTTCCTATTGGGTTTGCGTCAATGGGCCCACTGACTTTTTTGTTCATCTTGCCATGATACACATGTGTGCCAGATTTTATACATGTAGCTCAAAATATGTGTTCGTAGGGCTGCGATACGGTCTCTCAATCACACCACCACACAGTACTGACCCACACATATGGTTCTTACACACACACTGGACTTTCTGGACTTTGGTTTTGCACAACACTGGTCACTATATTCTTCATTTCCGGTTAATACTTGTACAGCTGCTGTTATTGTGTATATATTTATTTATATTTAGATTTCTTCATACATTCTTATATAGTTCTATATTGTGTATTGTGTATTTTGTTGTACAGTTATTTTATTTTCAACTTTAATTTATATATTTTATCTTATTCTTCCCAGTTAAATTTACCCTTCATTCTAATTTGTGTTGTACAATTATTTCATTTTTAACCTTAATTTATATTTTATTCCTTCCTAGTTAAATTTACCCTTTTTAATTTTTCATATTTATTTCCTTTCTTATTCATAGCCTTTTCCTTTTTTGTTTTCTTTAGGTCACGAGCAGTTGTCCAAGCATTTCACTACATATCGTACTGTGTATGACTGTGTACGTGACAAATAAAATTTGAATTTGAATTTGAATTTGCTTTTAACAAGGCATAGGTGGTGCTACAGAGCCAGTTTCACATGCTCATATGTAAAACCATGAAAATACAAAATTTTTCACCAGACCTGGCATGTGTGCAAAATTTCACGAGTTTTTGAGCATGTTTAGGCCCCCAAAAAGGCCCTTGTTTTGCCTGATTAATAATAAGAAACGGAGCAGATACAATAGGGCCTTCGCACTCTCAGTGCTCGGGCCCTAATTAAGCAGTTTCCTATCAAAATTGCTTAATAAACATTTATTTTGTTTATTTTTATTTTATTAATATTTTCCTTAAATGTGTCAAATATATATTTTCTCATCAAAATGTCCACTGAGCTGTGAGCCAGCGGGCGGCAATGCGCCTTAACATTGGTTGCCAACCAAGAAGAAGCAGCTGTGAGCCAGGAGGGAGGGGGTGAGCGAGTGATTCGTTCGCTCTATGATTCAGCACAGGGAAGGGAGGGGGTGAGTAGCTCAAATTAGAGGTCTGCGCGGGAATGTTTTTTTAGTCCCGCTCCCGCCCGCTCCCGCAAGGTTTTGTACCGCACCCGACCGCTCCCGCTGTATATTCAGTCTTTGTTCACCCGCTGCCCGCTTAGAATAATTTTCTACCCGACCCGACCGTTCCCGCTAAATTTAGATCTGGTTTCCAAAATCTCACATTTAAATGGGGTACCACCAAAAAATAGAGATAACAGATAAAACTGCAGGTTGTGCAATGATTGTATTTATTTTTCTTAAACAAGATGCATTTATCTGTCAACATGCAACATTTATCTTTTAACATGGAAAACGTGTTGCAAAAATAAAATAAATAAAAACGAATACAGCATTGTGGCCTACTTGTTATTTTTATGTAAAATACAAACGTAACATTTTTCTGTCAACACAGTAGGGAAAGTGTCGCGAAAAAAAAAAGTCACTTAAAATTGTAAACAAAAGAACAAAATAGTTGGCCACTGCGAAATTAAATGGTTGTTTAAACTATCAGTTTAACGAAAAAATGTCCCAATGTCGAATTCAAGGTCTCTCCTACAAAAGAAAATATGCATATATAAATACAACAATAAACGACATCTCAAAATTATAAACTATTAATCAAATGAACGAAACTTACTTAAAAAATCCAAATTATTTTAAATTTCCATGCAGGAAAAGAATGTCACTGACTGATGAGGGTTTCAGTACTGAACGTCTCTCCTCCAAAATCCGACCACAAAGGCTGAATGCTCTCTCGGAAGGTGCACTCGTTGCCGGGATGCAGAGGACAAATCTTGCAAGGTTGCTCAGGGCAGGGAACTGGGAACTGTTGGAATTCCACCACTGCAAAATGTTTTGTTGACTTGATAATTCAAGTTTCATGGTCCTGTACTCCTGAATCTGAACATCTAGTGATTTTGATCCACATGATTCTTCCTCTTCCTCCCAATCTGAAAATTTATGAAGAACAGTAGGCCTTTTGGCAGGTGTTGGTTCAACATCCTCATCATGTGCATGATCAAACTTTAAATCTTCGATCATCTCCTTGACTCCCTGTATCACATTCTGTCGCCCTCTTTCATCTAACATTCTCAGACCTCGCAGATTTGGTGTCAGAAAGGTTGCTATTTTATAAAGCATGTGAACAGAATGGGATGAAGTGCTGTCTGCTGACAGTAATTCTTTCAGCCGTGTTACACAGACGGTTGCAATTTCAGAGAGCAGAAGGTCTTTTGTGGCTGATGTACAGTGCTCAATTAATCGCACAGACCACGGAAGAACAAGTGAGGCACTGGGAGCTGTGTTATCAGTTTCCAAGTCGTCAGTTGCCTCTTTGAAGGGTTTTAGGAATGATACTAGTAACTTAAGAGTACTGATGCTAATGCGTCCGATCTTGTCATAATTATTGCTCTCAGTCAGCACAGATGCAATGTCTTCGTACTGTTCCAAGACAGAATTTAACATGTCAAAGTTAGAGTTCCATCGTGTCTCTATGGATTGTTTCAGTGACTTTTTAAGCTTGCCCTGCTGTCCTGAGTGTTTGAAATATGTAACCAACTTTTTAACATCAGTCAGAAGGCTAGCGATCTCTGGAGACTTTTCGATTATGGCAGGACCAAACGCACTGGAGAGAGTCACGTTTAGTATGTGCGCTGTGCAGTTTAGCCTCGTGTATTCTCGTAAGGCACTGATCATGTTGGCTCCACGATCTGTGACAAAAATAATCTTTTTGCCCATGTCTGTCGCATCAATGCCAAACACTCTGAGATTCTGCAGCAGGTGCCTTCGAATGTTTTCACCTGTCTTTGAGGTGCTTGGGTCAAAAGGGGCAGCAAAAAGCACTCTTGAATGTAGCGCAGATTGCTCATTAACGTAATGGATGGTTGCAGACAAAAAGGACGTTTTTCGATATGTTTCTGTCCATATGTCTGCTGTAACAGCGCATCCAAACTTCGATATTGTTGCAGTGATTTCCTCCACAACATGTTTACGTAGACTCTGAGCCCTCATTTCAACATTTCTTGACACCGTTGTGGGGTGTGGTAGTATCTCACAGACATCGAATTTTCCTATTCTTGCTGCTGTGTCGACCAAATGTTGGGCCAGCTGTGTGAAGCCTTTTCCAGAGATGGTATCATACGGTCGAATGTCTTGGCAAACAAACTGAACACATTTGTCTCTGGTTTCTTTTTTAAACTTCTCTGGCACCAGCAAAGATTTAGTAAATGCCAGTTTTGTTTGCCCCTTTGTGATGGGACATGAGTGCCGCCTTAAACCTGAGGTTCCAGTCTTGTGACTGCAAAAGGGTAAAACTTTGAGGCATTTATCGCATTGTACAAAGGGTAATTTTTTTCGCATGAAAAAGACTCCCATACATCAGACTTGCCTGATGTGGGTTTCCTTAAAGTAAACTGACCGTTGTCTAATCCCAGCTGAACGTCCTTCAAGGAAATTGCATCTTCAGTTTGCTCTGCCATGTTGGTAAAGCGCGCTCTGATGCAGGTGATGCGCGCACAGAGTCACAGACTGTGCAAGTAAAATGCACGTGCAAAAAGCACTGATCCATGCGCTCAGTGCGTGTAACAGGCGTGAGCACTGGCTGTACCAGTGCTCAATTAGAATGAGGAAATCACAGATATGCTGTTCCGAAAAAATGTCGGGCACGCTATATTTTCAGACCGCGCGCTCCCGTTCAAATTACACCAGAGTTACCGACCGCTACCGCATTTTATTTGGAAATTTATTCCCGTGCCGCAAGAAATCTGGTCGGGTCCCGCGGCTCCCGCGGGACAGCCGCGGGAATGCAGACCTCTAGCTCAAATGTGCTGTTAGCATGTTAGCAGAGCGATGCTACTGTGAACCGAGGAGGTATTGTCTTGATGTGAGCTTCTACTCAGGGTTTTTTCTTCCAGTTCAGAGCTGAGGTTTTTTTTTGTTAAGATACTGGATGTTGTGTTTTTTCTCCACAATTTTAATTATAAGCTAGATATATTGCTGCTAACAGCAACAGGGATGAGTCAGTGAGTCAGTTGGGCTTGTAAATCATGATTCAAGTGATTCTCCAGTATTGAACGATTCATTCATGATTCGCGCATCACTAGTTGTTTGAGTTTTATTGAAGTTCTTTTGTTTCAGCTACATTTCATGATTTACGGCAACCTTTTTTTAATATCGCAATTTGTTCTTTGTATGCTCTGTCTGAATTAAGTTATGTGCTTATTTGCCACATATGCACACAGTCTCCTTCATGGATCATAAGATGTGAAGTTTAGTTGGGACCGGAATACAAGGATGCAGAGAGGCCAAAAAGAAGGCAAAAAGCATAAACTTAGCAGGGGACAAGTAAGAACAGACTCTTAGCCATTAAACTGATATAAAGTAAAGCAACACGACCAGACAGCGTACACAGTGTGACAAGACAAAGAAGCATTACAAACGGAGGCTTTAAATACATGCAGGAGATAATCAGGGAGAGTGGAAACATAAGGTAACAAGTCACAGCTGAAACTAATTATGACAAAGGAGGCATGACCAACAGCAAGGCACAAGAGACAGTGGATTATAATCCTAAACATGGAGACAGCAATTTTACAAGAACATACAAAGTTGTAAAGAGGAGGCCAGAATAAACTAAAACAAAATGAATCAAATATTAATATACTCCAAGAAAGACAAAGTCCCAATAAACAAACAGTAAAACTTGTTAAAAGCTACCTTTCAATATCTTCAGTTTCTAAAAGGCACAATTACCAGATAAAGCATGTGGCAGTGTTGATATTTAACACAGACCACCAAAAATGTTTCTGATGAATCAACTGTGGAATTTAACGTATTGGTTCAGAAGGACAATCTAAACCACTTTATTTTCAACTACAAAGCCAACCTAGACTTTAACCTTTTAAAAGGCCACTAAACTGGTTTATGGCTTTGGACTTTCACAACCATTTTTAACAAAACAAATACTATTGTTACTATTTTTTACTTTATTATTATTATCATTTAAAGTGTTAAATGGGGAATAAAGTGTTAAACAGAAATGTTGGTTAAATGTAAATGCAGTTTATTTATGGATAGATTTGACATTAATAGATGCCACCGATGTTCAAAAGCTGCCACAAGGCATTAAAATAAATACAGGGGTTAGGAATATACAGTTCATATTAGAGCTGGGCGATATGGCCTAAAATCTATATCGCGGTATAATTTGAAGCATGTGGTAGGGATATATACAGGGTGGGCCATTTATATGGATACACCCTAATAAAATGGGAATGGTTGGTGATATTAAAGTCCTGTTTGTGGCACATTAGTATATGTGAGGGGGCAAACTCCTCAAGATGGGTGGTGACCATGGTGGCCATTTAGAAGTCGGCCATCTTGGATACAACTTTTGTTTTTTTCAATAGGAAGAGGGCCATGTGACACATCAAACTTATTGGTAATGTCACAAGAAAAACAATGGTGTGCTTGGTTTCAACGTAACTTTATTCTTTCATGAGTTATTTACAAGTTTCTCTTTATTCACAGCCATTGACATGTCGAAGAGATTAACACGTGAGGAGCGGATCACCAACCATTCCCATTTTATTACGGTGTATCCATATAAATGGCCCACCCTGTAGTTGCTTCATGAAAAGGTTCATTTCTCGAGGCTTCACACGCACATAAGCCCCCTCTACTTTCAGGTCCTGAAAGCAGACAGAAAAACCAGGCACCTGGTACCAACTTGGCAGGACATTGATGTGTTGGAATCTGTGAACAAGACACTTCTCCCCCTGATGGAGTTCACAGATGCTCTGTCGGGAGATGAGTATGTGAATGTGTCGTATGTCAAACCTGTGCACCACCTTTTAAATAATGCAGTTCTTCCTCTAGCTGATGAAGACACAGACCTGACGAAGGACATGAAGAGAGCCATCCTCAAGTATTTAAATGAGAAGTACACAGACTCTGCAGCTGATGACCTCCTGGATATGGCCTCCTTTGTCGACCCGAGGTTCAGATCATCGTATATAGCTGATGACTGAAGAGAGTTCATCTTGACAAAAGCAACAGCAGATATTCAGTCACAACCTCTGATGTGCAAGAAAGTTTAATCACTGCACGCAAGGACCATAAACACTGATGTTGTGTTTGTATTTGCACTACATATCGCAAGTTTGAAATTTGTTGTGCTATATTTAACAGAAAGGAACCTGTTAAACTTGAAGGGTTTAATTCAAATATTATTTTTGTGCAATATAAATAAGTAATCAGGACAGCAGGGAGAATTGTAATGTTTATTTATTTGAACTTTATTTTAAACCATTTAGAATTTTGTGTTTTACTGATATTTTACTTGCATTTTATTCAGAACTGTTTGTGCATTTATCTTCATTTGTATTTGTTATTTAAGAATTGTGTTACATTGTTTGAAAAAAGTTAGTCTTGTAATGTAATTTTTTTTTTTTTCACAATAAATGTTCTTAAAATGGCATTCTGTACTTTTTTTGAAGTGTTTATTCATCTGCAATTTATCTGGTATGCGAGTATTTCAGTCATTTTGAAAAACATTTTTTATATATCGATAGATAGATATTGATAGAATGAATTAAAAGCTAAATTTGCCCTGGGCCATATATAAAGTATAGCCCAGAGCCACCATATGAAAGTTTAGGCATTTCTTTTGGCCCGAGTTTGTTCAAATTTAAATTGTATTGGGGGGGGGGGGGAAACCAAAACAAGTTCATGTGAATTAATTAATAGCTACTAATTAAACTTATTTTATTTTTCCACCAGAAATGGACAATATCATTAGAAGAACTGCCATGAATGATGACAAAATAGGGAACTGGAAAAGAAGAGATACGCAACTTTGTGTTCATGTGTCAAAACGCCAGGTGGACTCAATCATTAACCCTTCATTATAAATGTTTCAATGTGGGGTCAGGTGAAGACAAGAAAAGAGACTATTACAATTTAACCGCATCAGAGCTAGAAAAAAAAATCAAAACAGCTACAGAGCAGTGGGCTTTAAGGCCTGTGTTTTATTTAAAATAATAAAACTTTGGAAAGACCACACAGTCATTGTGCAGCATGTCATATGATAAGCATTATGGCCACAAAAAATGCACATTCTAACAGTATGTGTGTTAGCCCTGTTGAGTCCTACTGCAACTGTTCATAAGTGGAGTTCTTTGCAAGCATCTAGTGCTACTTGCAAAATTAGCAGAGCTGGACAATGACAACTATCCAAACATGGAAACAGACATTTCTACCTTGGCAAAAATTGCAATGAAAGAAAGGCATTACTCTGTACACTGTGAGGACTCAAGTGATAAAAAATAAAATACCAAGTTTGTTTGGAAATCTGTTTTTTTTGGGGGGGGGGGTTGCATTGACTGAAACATTTCAGTGCACTTGTTGTACATTCTCTTACTATAACACTAGAATATCTTGTAGCCATTTTAAACAAATGAAAATCATTCTGAAAACTCCTTTATCAACTTTGAATGTTGTGTAGTACAAAGCACAGAAGATGCTGTTGAAAAACTAAATAATGTTTTAGAAACTGTTAAAGCCAAGTCTATGCACAAGTACAAGTAGACTCTGCATCTTATGTACATGTAGACATTTCAAAGGGACTGCTTCAGTTGCCTAACTTTATTGAAAACTAAAGCTGAATAGCTAACTTAACTTTCTGCCAAGGAAAGAAATTGTTTGGTCTCTAACTGTCAAGCAGGTGTTGTTTGAAATGTGTTTTATTCATTACTTTACTTACTACTGGGGGCGATCGTGGCTCAAGAGTTGGGCGTTCGCCTTGTAATCGGAAGGTTACCGGTTCGAGCCCCGGCTTGGACAGTCTCGGTCGTTGTGTCCTTGGGCAAGACACTTCACCCCCGTTGCCTACTGGTGGTGGTCAGAGGGCCCGGTGGCACCAGTGTCCGGCAGCCTCGCCTCTGTCAGTGCGCCCCAGGGTGGCTGTGGCTACACATTCACATCACAAGTGTGTGAATGTGTGTGTGAATGGGTGGATGACTGGATATGTAAAGCGCTTTGGGGTCCTTAGGGACTAGTAAAAGCGCTACATAAATACAGGCCATTTACCATTACTTTAGGTTGGTTGATTGTATTTTGTACTGCTTCATCTGTGCCCGTCATTTTTCAGTAGGGTCTTATTTTTATATTACTGTGCATTATGAATAAAAGATTACTTATTACTAAAGGTCTGCTTTTGTAATTGTTGGTATTATTCATAAAATCTTCACTCTTAATTTTTTGCTCCATAAAACAGTACCTGGCAGTTTTTGGACATGGAGTGGCAGAGGTTGAGGTCCTGTGAGTCATCCAAAAGGGAAGTAAAAGGTTTCAGCATCCAGCCTTTTTATGATTGAATGCAGAGTACTATAATAGAGTTATCGTTAAGTGATTTTGCTAAAAGTTCATGTCTAATTGCAATTAAGAATATAACCAGGTATAAGTCTTAATCATAATGATGAATAAGAAGAATCTATAATAGGAGTCTCAATATCTGACCTCTCACTGAGATTCTCTTTAAAGTGGCATGTTAGTGCTAATGCTGACCTTGGGGCTCAGAGGTTCTCTGTGTGTATGTATTCAGGAATGTTAACTTGACCAATGTCCAATGGTTTGGCTGCTTTCCTGTTGGATTGTATAACACAGAACTAATGCCCCAGTGGCCAGGGCGTGCCCACCCTCCTCTCTCTCCTTCACCCCAACATCAGTATTAGAAACCAGCATTAGCTCAGAGTAGATTGGATTTCTGTATAGTGCAAGTGATTTGATTCTATGATTATTTGATTCAGCTTTTGCTTTGCTCTTGCTAAATTAAATATCTCTTCAAAAATGATAAATTATGGACATTATCTTTTTAACCCTCTGTGAAACACTAAAGGTAAAAACCTGTGTAAAAAGTTTACATCTATTTAAATAGCTCTCACAGATTACTCCGGTCTTTAAAATGACCAGATCTCTGGGGCCTGTTTTCCAGGCCACTAAATTAAACCCAGTCAATTACCAAGTGCACCGATCCTAATCCTAATATGCACACAAGTCCAAACATCTAAATGTTTAATACAATAGACAGGCACAACTCAAGCATGGAGAGTCAGACACCAATCCAAATATGGAGCATATACAAACTCAAAGTGAGTAATTATCTGATGGTTAAATAATAAGACTGACTCAATAGAGTAACACTAATAAGGGAAGACAAAGAGGAAATAAAAATGACAACAGTGTAAACATACCAAGACTCATAAAATAAAACAGGAAATTAACTGAAACCCAAGAGTGTGACACATATACATTTATTGACACATGTGATCCGTTTCTTTCTTTGCCACATTTGTGCGATATGTGACGTCACTTACGTAATATTGTGTGGATTAGGAACCAAAAATTTTGCTCAACAGTTAACTCAATACAAAGTCAAAACATGTGAACATTTTTAACCAATCCTGTTTTACAGATGACATTAATAGCAAAAAAAAAAAAAAATTCAACAAGTTTCATAATTTAAGAGAGGTGATCCATTTTGTCACAAAGGAAAGAAAAAACAGAATCCACTGCTGAAAGACCAAAGGTGTTAACTTTCAGGTTTTCTTGGATTTTGCAAAGACTCTGTTATTATAAAATAAGTGTATTAAGAATATTAAACCAATAATCCAGATAAGTGGAAATGTCTCATATCACCAAAAAAGATATCATTTTCATTCCTTTGTTATATCTGCACTTGAAGGATTGATGCCTTTACAGACTTGTGTCCCTTGTGACATCACAGGCCAATCTTCCAGCAAAGCCAAGGCCTAACTCCCCAGCCTCTTCACTCAGGATACTGAACAGAGTCAGTTTAGTTTGGGCCTTCTTGGGGCTGTCAAAAACCATCGCAGGTAGTTTGCCTTTATGACCCTGAAGATGACATTTACCCGATATTCTGAAGGAATCACTATTTCTGTAAGGACAAAAGAACATTACATTTGGATGTGTTACACTTCTTTTTCATGAGTGAGTACAGCCATTCGTTTTCATTCCATTACTAACAAGCTATGCTCTGTTGTGGGCAAAAGACCTGCAACTGACAAATAAAGGCTCTCTCATCTCTCTCTCTCTCTCATCTATCATATGATGGCCCAGGACAAATTTAGCAATTTTTTTAAAAATTGCCTTAGCTGAACCCACAGTGCGCTACACAACCAATACACACTTCCCCAGTTCTTCTAGTCACTAGTGATGGGATTTCCGGCTCTTTTTTTAGAGAACCGGCTCTTTCGGCTCGGCTCACTAAAAAGAGCCATCTCTTTCGGCTCCGAACCGGCTCTTCAGGTTGTTTTGTTGCTTTCATTAATTTATTATTAACAATAATATAAAATTATGCACAAAAGGAATTACTAATGTAAAAAAAAAAAAAGTGGTTTTATTTATATATGTTTATATATAAATATATGCGGTGGCCCCTAGAGACAAAACACGTACAAACTCCAAAACACATTTCTAGCGTTAACTGAACTTCAAACTAAAGTGTCCACCCTAAAACCAGTCTATTGTATTGTAAATTGTGATTATTTATTCTGAATCATTCTTAGAGACTACAATTGATTGTCTAATTGCTTTTGAAGGTAACATTTTCGTTCACTCAGCTTTTACTCGGGGTTCTTGGCTAGTTTAGCGTTACCATGCTGTCTTGGCGGATGCTTGCTAAGAACCAAAGTTATGATACCAGCTTTATTTTTGGTTGTTTCTGACCGGGATGCAGTTTTCCACTTTACCATTTATGCCATCTTTTGTGCAATAAAAATAATTGCTCATATCCATGCTGTAGACTGCGTCGCTATTTTCCTCCTCTGACACATGAACTGTAATCAGCTGTTTGTCGTGCAAGTGCAAGACCCGATAAGCAGGATTAATAGACAGTCAGAAAAGGAGTTCAAAGGAAGTGGACTATTAGGAGCCCGTTTTCTACAGGAAGCAGTTCTCCATTTCCATTCCTACCTGAAATCACCCCTGTCCCTGGAAATAATTTAACTTCATGGGCACAGTATGCACTCAGTTAAATTTCTTGCATGTAAATTCAGCTAAGCAGCCAAGCCAACAAAGCAGACGTCACACACACAAGAGTGTCTGCTAGTGATGGCCCATTTGAAGCTGAAGCTCTGGCACATGTGTCAAAAAAGAAAAAAAAAAAGGAAAAAATATGAACACATTGCTTCAGAAACACTGAGCTGAAGCTTGGTTCGTCTGAACAGAGTCATGTGATCAATGATGTCCCGAAGCTTCATTTGGCACGTCACTGCTTCAGTACCCAATTCAATGGTTTATAACAGGGGTGCCCAATCCCGGTCCTCGAGAGCTACCGTCCTGCAGCTTTTAGATGCATCCTTGTTCCCCAACACCCGAATCAAATGAATGGCTTGTTATCAGGCCTTTGCCAAACATGATGGCATGCTGAAGAGGTAATCAAACCATTTGATTCAGCTGTGTTGAATCATTGGCAGGATTTGTGTTGTGTTTTGGTGATTTTCTGTGTTATTTTTGAGGTAGTGAACCAGTGTGTGACATATTTAGAGACATGGAGCCAGACGCTCTGCCTACTCCTAAATAAAAACCAGTTCATCAGCAATTCTGCTTCCAGGGCCCTATTTCAGGAAGCCGGTTTAGTGCAAACTCTGAGTAAGTATACCCTGAGTTAACGAAAACTCTGGGTTTTCGGTTTCACAAAGCGAGTTTAGATTCATTCTGAGTGAGTTACTATGACGACACACTCCGTGAAGCTAACCTGCCCCCTAGCAGGTTTACTACAACTAACCCTGACGTTCTCCGCCTCTTTGTCAGAAACCTGACTGTAGGAAGTGTCAGACATGGCGTGCTCCTTCCTTGAAGAGCCAGTAGATGTTGAAGCCCAAATTCTCCGCAGAGCTCTCCGCCGGGAGAGAGTGATTAGAGCGCGTTCGGACATTTTATCATTTCCTGATGATTTTCTGTGTGAACGTTACCGTTTTTCAGCACAATCTATAATTTATTTGAATAACATCCTCAGGCCTAATATTGCTCATGTGACACATCGTGGACATCCTCTCAGTTCTGTGCATATTATTTGTATTGCACTTCGGTTTTTTGCAAACGGGAGCTTTCTGTATAATATTGGTGACGCTGAGCACGTTTCCAAGGCTACCGTCTGTCGGGCAGTCAGGAATGTTACAGTTGCACTGAAACGTCTCCTGTACGTTTTTCATATTTATATCCTGTTCATAGCCTGTACATAGCTTGTACTCACTACAGCCTTTACATACTTAGTTATAGAATATTCACAACATACTTCATACCGTGTACATTATAACATACCATAATAGACCCATTTCTGTAGTATACTTACATATCTATACTATTGCTAATATATATTGTAATATATCTATATCACTAAAGCACTTCTGGATGGATGCAAACTGCATTTCGTTGCCCTGTACCTGTGCATGTGCAATGACAATAAAGTTGAATTCTATTCTATTCTACTCGTTTGTGGTGTTCCCCGGTCATAGACCCACAAGATTTATCAAAGAGGGATGCCACAAAATTGCAGGTATCAGGATGAACGAAACTTAATTCATGATGTGGTGATACTTGGACTACTACTTAAATTTTACATTTATTCTCACGGTTCCCAGGCGTGATTGGCTGTATAGATGGCACTCACATTCCAATCATTGCTCCTTCAGTAAATGAAGGAGACTATGTGAACAGGAAGTCTTTCCACAGCATTAATGTGCAGGTACATAGTTCCCTGTAGCATTTCAAACTAACAAATTATTTCATTATAGTAATGGATGCTAATTCGTGTTCTCTGCACTGTGAAGATCATATGTGATGCTGCCAACATTATCACAAATGTGGAAGCCAACTGCTCAGCCTCTGTGAGTGGTGGTGGTGGAGGACCCCCACCTGTTTTTCGGGCCTCCGCTTTTTTTCTGTTGGCTATAACGGGTCACATTTGAGAATATAGAGTAAGCAAATATGTACTTGTAATGTGCTCAGATAATTTCAATAAGTGCTTACAGAGGGGAAATTAATGTAGCCTCTAACTGCAATTGATTTACATCGGACAAACAGACCAAGCACTATGGCTCATAATACAATTACACCTTACCTGTTTGGACTATATTTTTATATTTCATTTTTACTTGCTGCCAGGAACGTTTGGGGCCTGTTGGGTTGCACCTGCGCTCACATCACATCACAAAATAAAATGTATGAAATACAAAATAAAATGAAATAAAATAAAATAACGTGTTAAATGGGTGGAAATCCCTAGATCAATGTTTAAATTAACACTCACGCATTGACTCTGTCGGCTATGTTTTGCCATGCATGCTCCCTTTCTTTTGCAGCTGAGGCTGTGTTACTTTTTTTCCGCAAAATTTGCATGTTATCTGCATATACTGCCATCAGAATTTCGGCCTCAAGCGCTGTGAAATACATTGACCGCGCCTTCTTTCCCTCCGTCTCCATGGTGACTCGCTTAATCTGTGCTCCACTAATCAGGGCTTTATGTATCCTCGTGCGCGCGCTTAACTTGGGGTTAAAGCAACTCCGCGTTGACTGAACTAATTGTTATCAGCCTTTCTGAAACCGAATATTCCGAGTTGGACAGTTCGGGGTTACTCAACCCTGAGTATCGTTTTTCACTCTGAGTTTTCTAAACCGGCTTCCTGAAATAGGGCCCTGGATGAAGTAATGTGAGGGGCTACGCATCGATAGTAGAAACATTGATCGGCAACCCTTTGATTGGTCGGCGAAAATGTCGAAGGAGCGCGCTCAGTATTTTTCGGCAGCAGAGCAAGAACTCTTTATTGAGGGATTTCAGGAGTTCCAGAGTTTAATTAAAACGCAAGGGAACACTGCAAAGGCTGCAAAAGCAAGGAGAGAGGGCTGGCAGAAAGTTGCTGACAAATTAAACACGTAAGTAATTCATTATATTATATGACATTATACCATATTATATTATATCATATTATATTATATTACATTATATCCTCTTTCACATTAGAGCCACAACAGGACCCACTAGAACATGGGAACAAGTAAAAGTGAAATATAAGAATATTCTACAGAATGGTAATATTCATCACTTATATTGCTTTTAGTCTCTTGAAAAGAGACCCTGAAACAATCTGTTTGGTTGTGTATAACAGCAACCAAGAAAAGGGCAGAGCAAAAAAAGACAGGTGGTGGTCCTGCACCCCCTCGTCACACCCCGGCAGAGGAGCTGGCCCTAGGGTTGAATGCCACCAGACCCATTGTTGAGGGCATCCCTGGGGGCAGCTCTTCCTTAGACCAGCAGCCGGGGTGCAGTAGCAGCAGCACCTACATAACTGGTAAATGAGCTCATAATTCTATTTGTAGAATGTAAAATATTTGGTTGTTGCCTTAATTAACATGCTTTTTGTACTTTGACATTTATTGACATTGTGGGTTTTTTGTGTGTAGTTTTACATGACACTCCATCACTTTTACCTGTTCCCATGCAAGGGGTGACTGAAGCATGCACAGTAAGTTGGGAGATATATATATCTTTCTTTTTTCAATTATTTAGACCAATAGGCTGTACCACATCCCTTTGTAACACCATTTTGTTTCCATTGCACAGGACAGTGACGCAACCCTGTCAGATGACTGTGGTTTAGAGGAAGTCCCTGTAAGTTCATGCATAATTTGGCCTGAATTTCCATCTAATTGTGTACTGCTATGTGTTTCTGACTGCAGTATGATTTGCAGGCCAAGAGGCCGGCAGAGAGGCCTGATACAAAGGTGGGCAGTGTTGTAATTAATTTTACTTCCTATATGACATGTATTGACCGTTAAATGTTGTTTCTACAATTGAAACAGGGTGACATTCGTTTGCTCTATAAGAGCAGTCTCCAGCAAAAAATGGAGTATACTGAGCTGAAGAAACCAAAGCTCCTAGGTGAAATCGAACTTCAAGCTCTAATGAGGCAAAAACTTCAACTAGAAATCGAGTTGCTTCAAAAGGAACTTCAGAGCAGTGGCGGAGCGGGGGGGTGGCTTACTGGGCTTAAGCCCGGGTTGTTTTTTCAGAAGCCCGGGGTCTTTTGGAGTGTCATTTTTTCATAGTTAGATGCCTGGCTGACAACTGTATAAAACAAAAACTACACACAATATTCGAAGCACATAGTGCACACTGTGGGAATTTACGACTGTGTGTAAATCCCCCCTAATATTGGTATGATCCGAGCTCAGACACTAAGCGACTGAGCGAGGGGGCGGGGCAGCTGCTGCCTGCGCGTGCGCTGTTGGAGAAGCGCAGCCAGGCAGACAGAGGAGAGCTGAAGTTTGAGCAGGTACCAAAGCAAATCATTCGTACTGTACCAATAATGTAAATATGACGGTGTATCACGAAAGATTGATATCAAACTGATCATTTGACCCATGTTAAGTTACTTGCTCTTCAAGTGAATCAACAAATGGCAACATGAAAAGCCGAACAACAACACTGCTGTTTTTTTAGAGAGTCTTAGCTTACATGTGTGTTTATTTCATATTTTCAGTTGTTACCCTCCACGGCTAAATAAATCGGTTTCAGTAATGCACTGATATACAAGAATGGACATAAGGAGCTTCTTTCAAAGAAAAAACTCAGGTAGATGTTATTTTATATATTGTACTTTGTATGTTGTTCAGTATATTCCTATGCAAAACAAAAATTTCAACACACAGCAGTATATTGACAGTTGAAACCAGATATTTACACTTTATGGAAAACACAAGAACATTTTTTTACTGCACAACATCAGTTTAGAGTAAACTTGTTTTGTTTTGGATAAATAAATATTGAAATATCTTTTGAATTAGTTAAAGGTCAGAATAAAGAGAGACAGAGCTTTCTATTTTTTATCTCTTTCATCAAATTTAGGAGTACATATACACTAAGTTTATTGTTAATTAATAAGAAAACTCCAGACGATTCCATTCTGAGCTGAAGAAGCTTCTGATAGGTTAGTAGAGTCCATGTGAGTAAATTGGTGGCACAGCTGTGGATGCATATAAGGCAAAACACAGAGCCTGTTTCTGTGGATGCATATAAGGCAAAACACAGAGCCTGTTTCTTTGACATGGGAAAATCCAGAGATATCAACCAAAACACCTGGAAAAGAATTGTGGAGCTCCATAAGTGTGGCTCAGTTTGAATACAATTTGGTGCCATTTGCAATTAAGAAATACAGATAGTTTCTCTCTTTACTCTTAAAGTTAACAAATATGTTTTTATATTTATCAATCTAAAAAAATAAACATTTAGTCTGATTTGATGTTACAATTAAAAAAGTGTTTTTATCTGAAGAGTAATAAATATCTGGTTTCAACTGTATATTTGATGATGTTGGTGTTTGGCTTGATTGTCAGCACAAAGAGGGAGAGAGAGGAGCAGAGAGAGAGAGAGGAGAATGAGGACAGAACAGATGAACAAGAGCAGGTGAGACACACATGTTAGTCAAATGGTTGTTTACCAAAAGTATCACCGTATCATAGGTCCTCATGTATCTCGTACCTAATGTTTCTTTTTAGGTTTGTTATTTTTCAAATTCTACATTTATTAAGTTATGCAGGCTTGTTTTCACAGCAAGGCTAAATAATTATATGAACCTTTCTGAATCTAAATAGTGGACTTCGGTAGAATTAAAAAATAAGTGTAGTGCAGGTTTTAGTGCTACTATCATCTAGTTCTGATTCTGGTTCTGTCTTGGTTAAGTCCTAAGTAGTCCTGATTTTGAACTGTTGTAGTCCTGTTTTAATTCCGAATCAGTTCTGGGTCTGGTTGAATTGGGGTTTAGCCCCGACTTTGTTCTTGCTGCTTAATTTAAAACCTATATGAAGTCCTGCTTTTTTGAACAAAACTCAAAACAGAGCCTATAACCCCCCGCCCCCATCCCACATGCATACTACCCTTTAGGGCTAAGCCCTGGGTGTATCAAATGTCTGCCTCCGCCTCTGCTTCAGAGTAAGTAAAAATACACTTTCATACAGAGCACTATTGATGACCTTGCGTGATACAGTATATATGATTTTTTTTCCAGGCAAATGATGACTGGCTTGTTTTTGATGAGACAGATAAAGATGCTCAAATAAATTTCAATGACAAATATGTTTTGTCATGTTTTTAATATTCGAAATTGTGTTGCACAATTCTGTCCCGTGCAGCTCTGCCACTAGGTTGGTCCAAGTGTACTGGCTGGAGGTCATCATCAGGCTGCACCTCCACCACAGGAGTCCTCTCTTTTCTGATGGTGGCAATGTTGTGCAGTACGGCACATGCAACAATAATGTCACCTGCCCTGTCAGGTGCAACCCTCAGGCTTTTCAGACACTGAAATCTTCCCTTCATTTGCCCAAAGGTCATTTCAATGCGTGCCCTTGTCCTGGCTAGAGCTGCATTGTAGCGGGTTTGTGGCCCAGGGTTGGGGTCAGGGAACGGTGTCATGAAGTACTGCCTGCATGCATAACCCCTGTCTCCAAGGAGAATCCCATCGTAGGCCCCTGTGTAATGGAGGAATGCTGTTATGTTAGGCCCAAAATAAGTATGAAATATCAAAATAAGTCTGTTTTTCTTACCACGCTCAAATAATGTGCATAACCCTGACTCTCTGAAAATCCTCGAGTCATGCACTGATCCAGGCCACTTGGCTTCCACATTTGTGATAATGTTGGCAGCATCACATATGATCTTCACAGTGCAGAGAACACAAATTAGCATCCATTACTATAATGAAATAATTTGTTAGTTTGAAATGCTACAGGGAGCTATGTACCTGTACATTAATGCTGTGGAAAGACTTCCTGTTCACATAGTCTCC